>NC_134869.1:30491914-30791914 GCF_049852395.1 Peromyscus maniculatus bairdii
TGTTCTTTAAATCAGGGAGCCTGGTGTTAAATTAATGTTCTATCGGGCCAACTCCACTGAGTTTGCTGCGTCCATTTCATTTTTTGTCCTAGGTTTAGTTCTCTTTGTTGTCAAGATATAGTATCTGCTGTATATTTGCACACACATATTTTAATATGTAGTATTGTGATGTGTGAATATACTGTACACATGACAATATAAATAAAATTAATCAGGGGACAGAAATGTATGTGGAGTGATTTAAAAAGTTACTCTGAATCTAAAATGTCTCACACAAATGCATTTTATGGTATTGAAAAACTTTAAAGTTTAAAATAAACACCCAGACTATATACTTAAATTATTACCATTGGTGAGATTTTCAAGCTTCCATTCAAAAATATTTTACATAATCTGAGCATTTTAGTTTTTCACTTTGCTAATGAAAACAAATTTACCTGCAGTACTTGCAAATTTCTACCTATGGTTGAAAATACAGTTAAATTGGAAAGTATTTGCTTAGTATTTGTCAAGCTCAGGTTTAATCCTCATTGTACACACACACGGTATTGTATTCCCCCAAATATTGTGCATGCTAATAAACTTATCTGGGGTCAGAGACAGAACAGCCACAATATTAAACATAAAGGATAGGCAGTGTTAGCACACGCCTTTAATCCTAGCATTCCAGAGGCAGAAATCCATGTGTTCAAGGATACAGACAGGCATGGTGACTCATCATGCCTTTAATCCCAGGGAGTGGTGGTAGAAAGCAGAAAGTTATATAAGGCGTGAGGACCAGAAACTAGCAGCATTTGGCTGTTAAGCATTCAGGCTTTCGAGCAGCAGTTCAGCTGAGACCTATTCTGGATGAGGACTCAGAGGCCTCCAGTCTGAGGAAACAGGAGCAGCTGAGGATCCGACGAGGAAAGATAGCTGTGGCTTGTTCTGTCTCTCTGATCTTCCAGCTTCACCCCAATACCTGGCTCACAGGTTTGATTTTATTAATAAGATTCCCTAAGATTCCTGCTACACACACACTCACAGAGTTATGAATCATTAAAACTTAATTATTCTTACAAAACATGATCATTTGAAAATAGGCCTATGCAATATAAAGAAAATCCACACCTGGGGTCTCAGAGCCTGCTGTCATGCAAGCATGGGGCCCAGAACTTATCCCCAGTAACCATGTAAATTTAGAATGAGCATAACAGCCTACTTGTAATCCCAGAGCCCTGGAGGCAGAGATGGCATTCCTGCAGCAAACTGGTGGGCTAGACTGACTGAAGTGGTGAGCTCTGAATTGAGATCCTGCTTTAATTGTAATGTGGAGAATGATGGAGGGAAACATCTTACATCAACCTCAGGTGCATACATGCACACACATGAACACATACATACAAGTGCATACAAATCCTCACACGCAAAAGTCTCACATACATATATATTTGTAAGATTTGTATATGTATTTTGATATCCATGTTTCTTCTAGAGCTGAGATATAATTAAGTAATACCTCAAAGCGAATCAAAGAAAAACAATAGGTATATTTTAGTATAAGAACTTGCAAATATTTTTGCACATCAAATAAACATTATCAGACAGAACAGACAGGATAAAAGCTAGCAAGATATTTTTATAATGTATTATAAATCAGGAGTCACAGAGTAAACTTTTCTAATCCATAGGACAAACTCTCCCAATTCAGAATTTAAAAATGAAACATACATTTTACAATCCAGGTGCTTCTTAGTGGAATAAATACACATGACTGCTAAATTATGAAATGGTGCATTGTCTCTAGCAAATGGAAATATAAAGGATGAAGTTGGCTTTGAGTTGATGAGTGAAGAGGTAACATTATTTTTGAAGTTTGGAAAATGGTTACTGATGTGTGTTTTCTTTTGCAGTAAAAAAGACTTCACAGAGATCATAGCACATGCAAGGCCAGTCCTCTACCACTGCCCTGTATCTCAAGTCCTATTAAACAATCTTTATTTTCAAATAGGATTTCACTGAGTTGCCTAGGTTTACCATAAAGTCATGAATCTCCTCCCTCAGTTTCATGAGTAGCTGCACTTCCAAGTCTGTACCACCATTCCTGGTTTCATGCTCATTTCAGTGGGATTTCAATGCATGAAGTCTTTTGGGCACTGAAATTATGAAGACATTTAAAAATATTCATCCTCTTTGATTTAGTAATTATATTTCAGAGACTTTATTTTAAAAACACATCCTTTGGCATTTTACACTGACTTTTCCTTTGCTTAAAAGCTCTTCCTTGGATAATTATGGGGTTAACTTAACCACTTTGTTGCTATACAACCATCTTTCTGTACAGTATGAATATGTATTACTCTCATTGGCTAATAAAAAGCTGATTGGCCAATAGCTGGCCAGGAAGAGATTGAGTGGGAGAACCAGACTAGGAGAATTCTGGAAAGAGAAAGGGTGGAGTCAGAGAGTCTCCTGCAAATGCAGAAAAGCAAGATGAGAATGCTGAACTGAGAAAAGGTACCAAGCCACATGACTAAACATAGATAAGAATTATGGGTTAATTTAAATAGGATGGGGAAACCCACAGAGACAGCTGACCTGAGCTAGTTGGAGCTCACTGACTCTGAACTGACAGCTGCATAGGACCAAACTAGGACCTCTGAATGTGGGTGACAGTTGTATGGCTTGGGCAGTTCATGGGGCCACTAGCAGTGGGACCAGGATTTATCTCTAATGCATAAATTGGCTTTTTGGAGCACATTCCCTATGGAAGAATACCTTGCTCAGACTTGATAAAGCGGGGGAGGTGGGGGGGGGGGAGGGGGGAGGGGGGGCTTGGTCCTGCTTCAACTTGATATGCCAGACTTTGTTGACTCCCAATGGGAGGCCTTACCCTCTCTGAGGAGTGGATGGAGATGGGGTGGGGGAAGGTGGAGGTGAGTGGGAAGAGGGGAGGAGGGGGAACTTTGATTGGTATCTAAAATGGAGAAAAACCTTTTAAAAGAAAAAAAAGAGTTAGCCAGTAACAAGCCTGAGCTATCAGCTGGACCCAGCATTTATAAGTAATACTAAGCCTCTGAGTGGTTATTTGGGAACTGACAGGCAGGAAAGAAAAGCCTGACTATCCTTTGTCATCTATCTTCACTCAAACAAACATCAACTGTTCAATATAGTATCCCCAAGCAAGTCACTTAAATTAGAAGTCCTGTCCTTCTAAACTGAATTCCTTCATTATTATTCTGTTTCTTTTCTTTATTTTGTAGCATGTCACAACTTCTAGCATAATTATGTTATGTATTTGTCATGTGACAGTGATTTTCTGTCTCTTTTCAGTGGAATGTAAACTCAAGAAAGACAGTTTTGAAACCTTTGTCTTGTTCCATCATCCCAAATATCCAGAAGAATCACTGCCTATTTGTTTATATCAAAATCATGTTGAATGACTAAATACTAAGGGTCTGCATTCTACAGTTGTTGACAGTGGCAAAAGGACAAAAGGAATTCTTGCATTGCAATTGAAAATGGTTAAATAAACCATGACACCTGCATATGCTTTTCTAGGGCTGTTGTAATTGCCCAAATGTGAGTGGTTTAGCAGAAATTTATTCTCCCACAGGTTTGAAGTTCTGCTGTCTGAAGGCAGGAGGTTGGCAGAGTCCTTTCATTCAAAAGTTCATCAGGAGTCAGTTGAAGTCTTGGGTGCAGCCCCTAAATCTTCAGATAAAATTTCTGTGTCTTATCCCCTTCTTTACTTGCATAAGGATGTTTAGTAGTTTATCTGGGGCCACTTTAATCATTCATTGTGATCTCCTTTAGCAATCATAAATTTAATTGCACATGCAAAGACTCTTTAGCAAAATAAGTTTACATTATATTTTATACAGAAATTTCAAAGGGGTTGGGGAGAGGGTCAGCACTCAATCCACTAATAGTAATGCTATTACTATTTAAATTTATAGATAATGTTTATGATGTGATAATTAAGAAAAGGCAATTCTAATTACATTTATTTGTTTGCGGATGTATATATAGATATGTATCTATTCACACAGATAGAACAATTTTTTTTTGAAAATACTTTTTTCATAGAGTATATTCTTATCATATTTTCTCCTCCCTCATCTCCTCCCAGATTTTCCTCACCACCCCATCCATCCAACTCTATGCCTTCTTCCTCTCTCTTTGAATCCCCAGGGGAGTCCTTGCCTTGGAGGAGATGGGAGTGGGGGTGGATTGTGGGGAGGGGGGGTGGGAGGAGGAGGACAGGGGAATCCGTGGTTGATATGTAAAATTAAATTAAATTATAAAATTAAAAAAGAACAAAAAATAAAACAAACAGTTAAATAAAAAACAAACAAAAATAAAACAAAGCAAACAGAAAAAGAAAAAAAACACAAAGAAAAAGCATGAGAAATGCATACACACAGAGAGATGTGTATAAATGCACACATGAAACCCATAAAAACACAAAATTAGAAACTCTAACAGATAAACAAAAGACAAGTAAGGTTAAAAAATGCCAAGCCAAAGCATTATGAGGCCAAGCATCTCAAAAAGCATCATTGGGTTCCTCTTGTGTTGGCTGTCTACTGCTGGGCCTGGGGCCTGCCCTTAGGTGTGGTTTGTATACCCAATAAAATTCCATTGGAGAAAACTGATTTTTCCTTTGTGAGCAGATGTCAGTTGGAGATAGCTTTTGGGTTAGGAATGGGGGTTTGTGTCCAGTTCCCTTCTCAGAACTAGGACCCCATCTGTGCTGGCCCCATGTCTACTACCACACTCTCTATTGAGTTCATCTGTGCTTCAGTCCTTATGACTCTAGAAGGCTTTGTTTCTTTGGTGTCTTCAACCCCCACTGACTCTTACAAATCTTCTCATTTTGTAAATGTTCCCTGAACTTTGATACGAGGGTTTTGATAAAGATATCCCATTTAGGACTGAGTGTTACAAGGTCTCTCATTCTTTGCACTTTGTCCTATTGTGAGTCTCTGTATTATTTCTCATCTCCTGCAAGAAGTTTCTCGGGTGCTGGCTAAGTGAGACACTGATCTATGGATATCACAGAATGTCATTTATAGTCATTTTATTGCTATATTCCTCAGCAGAACAATACTATTTGGTATTCCCCCTAGTTCCATGGCCTATCTAGTTTTAGGTTCTTGGTCACCTGAGCAGTGTCAGGAGTGGGTTCCATATCATGGGGTGGGATTTAAATCCAATCAGATAGTAGTTGGTTACTCCCACAACTTTTGTGCCACTATTACATCAGCAAATCATGAAGACAAGTCACCACTGCAGATCAAAGGGTTTATAGTTGGGTTGGGGTTAATTTTTGGGGTAGCATTGCAGAGTACCTTCCAGTACCATGGACACTAGTTCATAGGGATGAAGTCTTTAGTAAGGCACCAGCTCAACTTCTTTGTGTTCAATGAGATATGTAAGTGTTGTCTTCAGCAATAGGGCCTTGTTGTCAGTTTGTGGAACATAATCAATAGCCTTGGCAATAGCCTGGGTTGTTAGGGAGTTTCCATGGAGCCTCTTTGGCAACAACTCAATTAAATGTAAGCCATTTCAGGCATTGAAGGTTTCACTTGGTGGCAAGAGAGGTCTATTTAGATATTTGCCTCCCCTGTTCTTTAGTGATTATATTTAGATTTCTCTCATATATGTACATAGTTTAAGTAGCTTCTACTGCAGTAGGTTTCCATATGACTTCTGAAATGTTAGCTGTCTCTCTACATATATTTCCCTTTATATTCTCCTCCTCTATGTTTAATCCTCCCATTCCAGTCTTCCCTGTCTCTACATAATTATATTCTATTTCTAATTCTCTATCTTTGAAGTTCCTTCTCTCACCCCTAGTCCTTTACTTTATACCTAACTTCTGTTGGTTATATGGACTGTAGCATGCTTATTGAAGACTTAAAAGCTAATATCCATACTAAGAAAATGTATACCATGTTTGTTTTTTGGGGGTCAGTGTTACCCGACTCAGGATAATTTTGTTTCTTATCAGAACTTTGAATTAATAATATCTTAGGAAAACACTACTCCATAGGGATAATATACCAAAATATTAAAAGTCTAATAATAGAATTGATATTTGTAGAAGTATAAGTAGTTGTTTAACTTTATATGCTTTCCATTATCTCCCAAAATTTTTGCAAAGGCAATAGATTTTAATTTTATGTTGTATTCTGTAGATTACAGAATTAATTACAACAAGAGAGATAAAAATTACGGAGAAATATCCCTTATACATGGCTTATTGGAAAATATGCTTGAAAACGACACAGTGATTAATCATCTCTAACATTGTCAGATTTATTCTCATGCAATTTTTATAGCACTCTGTTCACCATGAAGACATGGAATCATTTGTCTCTAAGAATTTTCTGGAGAAGATGAGATAACCATTTGTTTGGGTAGTTTGGAAATTTACCTTTCTGAGAACATAGAAACTTGTAAAGATATTCTGGCACTCCTGGAAGTCTTCCGACTGTCACTTTGGGAGTGCTTCACATTTTGTGATTCATCAAAGGCAGATAAATTGCATTGGAAGTTCTTATCATTATCGCTTGACTGGACTCTTCCCTGCTGCTTAACCTTGACACCACTGTCATCTGCTTTCTCATTCCTCCACTTTCTTTTCTCCTCATTAATTTAACAATTAACACCACTTAGTGTTCTCTGTCTCTCTCTTTCCCTCTCCTCTTTATGGTTTCCTTTCTTGTCTTAACTAGAAAGCTCATATTTAAGCCTCGGACCTGTATGTAGTTGTGAGCATAGGGACAAGGTTGTGGTGGGGGACTTGTAGTGACTCTGAAGAGAGTCCCCTCTGGGTTGGCTTAACCGAGGATCTTGGCTGCTTCCTCTGAGCAGTGGCCTCCAGATGGGATCTGCTCTGCACTGGCACTGACTTTAGGGAAGCATTGGAGACAATTGGGAATATATATGTCACAGAGATTCTGGGCTTTTGACCCCATTTTCTTAACGTTTGTTGACCACATTCCTATATGCAAAGAAAACCATAGTAGAATATTCAATATATTCAATAGACAAGGCTGTTGGCTATATCTGTTACATATTTCTGGCAAGATGATAGAGCTAGAGAATGGAAATGAAAAATTAGTGAATGGTTTCCCTTTTAATATTTTATGTGTGATGATTGAATATTGTTACAAGCAATTCATAACACAAGTGCTACACATGCAAAAGATCTCCCTGCAGCATAATATGCAATACAATATTTTTTAAAAATTATATTTATGAATAATAATCAATTCACATAATAAATAACTTGCTATCCAAATATTCCCTTTAGTCTTAGAACTATGCAAGAAAGCAGTTTCCTAATTGTTCTGTCCTGCTGTGGACATTAGCCAGTATTAGGCCTTTTAGCACTAATGTGAACACTTCCATTTTGAAGTTCATTCAAAAGACGATACCTCTAGGAATTCAGCAACCCTTTATGTTTCAAGTCTATCTGGTGTACCTCCAGGGAAATCTGTTGGGTTGTCTTTCAATTAGTTGAGTTCAATTCTCAGAAAGCCTTTTAGCAGCACTCCAGTGATCTCAAGAATCTACTTTTATGAGATTCCACTTAAGCTGGTGAAATAAGTCCCTTCCCTATCTTGCACTGGATGCTCGGTATAACTGCGGATGACAAGAATTGTGGGAAATCTAGTCCTACTTTTGAGATCTCAAATATGGCTATGTAGGTCAAACATGAGTGAAGCAAGGAAGCCTCTACCAATTTCCTCTCTTGACCTCATTGTTGAGTCCAGGTGGTCACCTTGCATAGTATGTTAGTTACTTTTCCCAATGCTTGGAGCTGCTCCTACAGAAAGAAAGATATTCCAGAGACATCATTCTCATTCTATCAGATACTGAAACAATGGACTGCAGAGAAATGGAAATTTCCCACAAGAATCTCATGGTAGGAGGAGGAAAAGGCCCTGGCCAAAAAGAGAACTTGTCTTCTAGAAAAAGAACTCTAACCACTTGCCAGATCACCATGTAAGATGAGGCTAATACCTAGGGTGACAGATCAGTGCTGGGCAGAACCACACCTTGATCTCAGCTGCGTAGGTGTACATATCCTTGGCCCTCTATTTAAACTTTAGATTTATTTATCTTACTTTATGTGCATGGATGTTTTGCCTGCAGGTATGGATGGGCTTCATGTGCATTCCTGGTGGCTGCAGAGTTGATAAAAGGACATCAGATCCCCTAGAACTGGAGTTATGGATGACTACAAGACACCAAGTGGATACTGAGAACTGGACTAAGATTCTCTGAAAGAGCAGCAAGTCCTCTTAATGGTGAGTCATCTCACTGTCCCCTTTATTTAAGCTTTAATCTCACTTTCAGACTTCCACTAGAGATGGACATGGTAGAGTCCCAGGACCCGTTGCCCTCTTTGTAATCTGGTCTCATCGAATAAATCTACTTGTGTTTTTCTCTATTTATTTGGCCATCTATAAGTCAATTAAAAGAGCCACATTAGTAGGTGAAAACACAAGCAGGGGAGCCAAACTTGGTTCGGGACACAGGATATGATTCCCAAATTCAATAACGCCTTGATCAGGCCAACTTAAGGAAGAAAAGGTTTATTTTAGCTTACAGTTTTAGAGTGTAGTCCATCATGGTAAGGAAGCCATGGTGGGAGGAGCATGAGACAACCGATTCCACGTGTTCACAGTAGGGAAGCAGAGAGATAAATGCTGAGGTTCAGCTTGCCTTCTTTTTATTTAGGCCAATATCCAAGCTCGTGGAATTGTATTGCCCTTATTCTGAAAGACTCTTCCTTCTTTGCCACCTCATAAGTATACCTAGAAATGTGTTTCCATGGTGATTTTAACCCTATCAAGTTGACAACCAAGGCTAACCATTAAAGATAGCACTTATAAACTATAAAACAATGAAGATTAAAATTTAAGCCTATCTCTGATGGCTTCAAGGAAATAAAGGAGTCACCCGGCCAACTGTCAAGTCTGACACAATGCACAATGTCCTCGACACATTTCCAGGCTTTTCTTCGAGTTTTTCTTGTTTGTTGTTTTTCCTTGTTACATTTCAGAACAGCACCATTGCTGCTGCTAAGATCATTAAGATCAGTGAACCCTATTCTTAAAAAAAAAAACCTTTATTTTTTATTTGATAATTTTGTACATGGATATGGTATGTTTTGATCAAGTCCATTCCCCATTTTCTTCCCTTCATGTCTCTTTTATTCTCCCCAGCACTTCCTAATTTCATAGTTGTTTGTTTTTCCCACTGCATACACTTATTGTTGCCGGCATGTGTCTGGATGTAGGGGCATCTACTTTAGCATGGATACCCTCTCAGGGTCCACATCCTTAAAGAAAACCAACTCTCTCCCCAGCAATCATCAATTGCCATTAGCTCTTCAGCTCCAGGAAGAATTTCATGACCACCTCATTGTTCTATGCTGGAATTTTGTTACATCTTGGTCTTGTAAAGGTCTTGTATGTGCTGTAACAAGTGCTGTGGGAGTTGCTCATATGTGCAACTCTCTTGTAGTGTCTGGAAAATGTAACACAAATCTTAAAAGGTCTTATTAAAGAAAAACCTGGAGCCAGATTTAGGGGTGAAAACCTGAGAGATCAGAGGAATAGGAAAAGCCACAAGCTAACCTCACCTCACCAACACCTCAGTTTCCAAAGAGAACTACTTCCTGTATACCCATGCCTATATGCCTTTCTGTTCTGCTATCTCATTTGCTCTCTCTGTAGAGCTACATCACTTCCTCTTCCTGCCCAGCTCTGTCACTTCCTGTCTGTCTGTACAGACCTCCAAATCTTTATGGTTAACCAGTGTTGGAATTTAAGGCGTGTGGCGCCACACCTGGCTCTGTTCCCAGTGTGGCCTTGAACTCACAGAGATCCAGACAGATCCCTGCCTCCCGAATGTTAGGATTAAAGGCATGTGCTACCGTTGCCTGACTTCTATGTTTACTATAGTGGCTGGCTTTTTCCTCTGATCTTCAGATAAACTTTATTGGGTTGCACAAATAAAATATCACCATAGGAAAAGGCCATTTCACCGTAGTCAACCACTGCCTTTGGCTCTTATACTCTTCATAGCCCTCTTTGATGATGATCCCTGAACCTTGGGAAGATGGGTGTGGTACAGATATCCCATTTAGGGCTCAGACTTCACAGTTTCTTATCTTCTGCTCTTTGACTAGTTTTGGGTTTCTGTGTTAATTGCAACTTATTTCTATAAGAAACTTCTCACTGAGGGTTGAGAGATGTATTCATCTATGGGTATAAAGATAACATTACATGAGAAGAAGCTTAATATTATGCTTATTTAGCAGGATAATGGTAGTAGGTTCTTCCATAGGACCTATGGCCTCTCTACCAACAAGTTCTTAGCCCTAGTAATGGCACCAGACAAAGGCTTCTCTTGTGTGATTAAAACTGTTAATAAATAAAAAAAAAGAAATGACTGTTATAAAGGAAATTTGTTTTGTTGAAAGTGATGAGGGAAGGTTAACAGAGGTTGCTGAAATCTGATTCCTGATAAGTGGAATTGCATTGTTTTTCTTCCATAGTGTCTGATTTAATGGTTCTTTAAAGCATTTATGTCTCATACTTACTTGACTGCTTAAAAATATTTTCCCCACTAGTTAATTGTACTAACTGAAGCAGAGAACTTGTCTGCCATGTCCCCAGCTGAATTTTAAACACTTAAAATAAAGTCTGGCACCCAGGAGACACTCAACTATTTTTAAAGCAAATCAATACCCCCTCATTGCAGAGAACCGCACACCACAGGAACTCGGTTTGCTTATGTTTATGGCTTGTCTGTTTGGGTGGACCTACTTGAACTAGAGAATAGGAGAAAGAACATCATATTTTAATAATAATATATAATTACAAAAAGAAAAGACTTAAATGCTTTGTCTGGAGAGATGTGTTTTGCTACTAGAAAGTACAAGATTACAGAGGGATACAAAGTATCAAAGCATAATCACATGGCAGGCAATGCATGCTTTTTTTTTAGATCGTTAAATATTCCCTTTATGTGATTAATACCATATTTTCTTGCTACATTTTTTAAAGGCAGATTTTAGTATTTATGGTGAAAAACATTGCTGGCCCTCTGACTAATACAAAACAGTGCTGGATGGAATCTTAATAATCTATCACAAAATCTTACATTTAATTAGTATATATAAATATTATTTCATGTTTATTCAAGCATGCACTGAAGTGGTTGGCATATTTTTGGCAGTTCTGGTCAAATTACTTCCTCCTTTGGGAACTGTTCAGGCCAAACTAACAATTTGGCTTGTCTGACAGCCTTCATCAATGGTTGTCTGATTTTTTTTTTATAGTGTAAACCAGATGATTTCCTTACATATGAGCTTAGCGATAAGAGCCATTCCCTATAATTGTCGTTTTTGTAATGAGTTCAAAGACATGTATTATTAACCTGAAATATTCCCTCAACGATTATGTGAAGGACTTCAAGGAATTATTTTTGGATTCTATTTTATTTCATAGGAGTAAAAGAAATTCCATTCTGAATGTGACCATTTTATTTATTTATTTAGCTTAAGCAATCTGAATACTCAATGATTTCTCTTTTTTTCTTTTTCTGTTTAAATATCATGAAACATAAAAAAAAATTCTCTCAGGGCTGGAGAGATGGCTCAATGGTTAAGAGCACTGGCTGTTCTTTCAGAGGACCCAGGTTCAATTCCTAGCACCCACATGGTAGCTCACAGCTATCTGTAACTCAGTTCCACGGTATCTGACACCATCATGCAGGCAAAACACAAATGCACATGAATTAAAGAAAATAATTTTCTTGCTTATATATTTTAAGGTAATATTTTATGCTTTAGAAGCCAATTGATTGGCCAGTTGACATTTTATTTGTTTTTAAACATCTGTCTTTATAGTTTTCCACAAGAAAAAGAATTAAACAGAAACTATCCTATCTTTACTAATATTCTCTTACATTAATGGAACTCAAGTTTTTAACTTTTGAGATAAAGTTTTACATACTCTTACTCTGTTATTTCTCATACTGTGACACTTATTTAAAGTTCAAGACAACTTTTATCTCAATGTGTTATACAAAGGGGAAATAAAATAAAAACCATGAGGTTTGTTTGTTTGATTTTTTTTTTTCCAAGACAAGTGTTCTCCATAAAGTCCTGGCTGTTTTGGGACTCGCTATGTAGACCAGGCTAGCCTTGAATTCAGAGATCTGTCTGCCTCTGCCTCCTGAGTGCTTGGATTATGCTGGGATTAAAGGTGTGTGCCACCATAACCAATCCTCCTCCACCAGTTTTAGGAGATATTAATTTAACATACAGTGTTAGAACCTATACTGCAGTTCACTTGATGGAGAGATATTAAAGATAGAATGCCATTATCTTAATTAAAACTGTTAATTGTACATAGAAGGAAATTAACTCAGAGAGTATAAGGGAAAAGGACAATTAAATGATAGATGTTACATTGTCCAATGCTATTACTGAGTAGAAAGGGTACTTACTCTTCACTATAGTCAAGATCAAGAAAGACATTAGGACTCCTGGTACAAGTGGTCCCTTTGTCTGTTGCATACCCTAATGTAGTAGAACACTATTTTAAGGTGTGTTATTTTTGTTTATGTTGCATTTGTTTAACTCTGTAAAGCTGTGTTATTGTGCTTGTCTAAAATACCTGATGGTCTAATAAAGAGCTGAATGGCCAAATAGCAAGGCAGGAGAAAGGCTAGGTGGGCCTGGCAGACAGAGAGTATATATAGAAGAAAAAGAGACAAAAGAAGGAAAAAAGAAGAAGCAAGAAAAGGAGGAGGACACCAGGGGCCAGCCACAGCTATACAGCAAGCCATGGAGTAAGAGTAAGACATACAGAAGAGAATGGGAAAAGCCCAGAGGCCAAAAGACAGATGGGATAATTTAAAGTTAAGGAAGGTGGCAAGAAACTAAGCCAAACTAAGGCTGGATGTTTGTAACTAAGAATAAGCCTCCATGTGTAATTTATTTGGGAGCTGGGTGGCGGGCCCCCCAAAAGAACAAAAACAAACATCAACGCCCTAATATCTACCTCACGTTTTTTGTTGAAGGGTTGCTTTTTCTGCTTTTCCATATCCTGTTTACTTACAGATACCGAAGTTACATCAGTGTTGCTCAGACTATCCCAACTGGTTGTTTTTTGATTTTCAATTCCAAGTTTTTAATAAAAAAATGAAACAAAAATAAACAAACATTTTTTGCTAATTTAAGTTGCATGTCTTTGCAATCAACAGTAATGTCACTCATCAACTCACCAACTATTGATTTTATTTCCACCTTATGTGTATCATAGAGTAGTACTTCCAAACCCCATTATGTTTGGGTAAAACCATGTGACTTATCCGGGTCAATGAGGTATGAGCAGTAGTGATGTGTATCATTTACATAGCAGTAAGAGATTCTCCAGAGTGTGCTTTTCCTCTGCTGTCATGATCAGTGATGTTACAGCTAATAGCTGCTTCATTAGCTCTGGTTCTGGAGTGAAGAGAAGGCAAATTAAGGCTCACATCCATCCCTCAAAGGAGTAAGAAATCAAGCTTTATTGTTTAAGGCATCGGGATTCTGGTACTGTTTATCTTAGTGTAGTCAAGTCTGTTCTCACTAACTTATTCATGGAGCTGCATTAGACTCACAGTGTCTTCAGTTAACTGTGATGGTTATTTAAAACCTCTCTCTTGGCCATTACTTGTCCCTGATTGCCACACATTCACATGACTTTCCTGTCTCTAATGTGGTATTATTTTGTTCAATCATGCTGCGTTGCTGTTAGTATCCTCAGAAGATATATACAAGGGCATTAACATATATTGGAAGAAGCATTAACCCAGGAGTTAGAAGACACATATTCTTTGACTCATTTATCAACCATGTGGCCATGTGGTGGTTTATAATGTTGGCAGTAAGTACTTTTAAAATTTGCATTTACTTCTAAACCCTTTGTTTTCTTACACATTCTTTGCTATACCTGACTTTAACTTTGGGTCCAAGTGATGATTATAGCTACTTCAAAACAGAATGGGACATATCCAGGTGCTGATTTAGCTATGCTGTTCATTGAATGTCAACAGATATTATATTTCTGATTTTATTCTGTTATTTGTTAAACCAAATGCAGTGAGGAGATTTGTGGGATAGCCTTAGCTTTTGTGTCTGCCATCTTTGTTAAATTCTATCAGAAATTTGCATGAAAATATAAGGTCTGTCTGCTGATGATTCTTAGGCTTCCTCTCTGGTTTTGGTATTGAGATATACATACTTGTAGACAGTAATGGTATGTATTAGTCAGGGTTCTCTAGAGGAACTGAACTTATAGAATAAATCTCTCTCCCTCTCTCTCTTTGTGTGTGTGTGTATGTGTAGAGAGGGGACTTATTAGAATGACTTACAGGCTGTGGTCCAGCTAATCCAACAATGGCTGGCTATGAACAAAAGTTCACAAGTTCAAGAATCCAGTGGTTGTTCAGTTGATGAGGCTTGATGTCTCATCTTATCTCGAATGTATTCTGGAATTCTGAATAAGTAGGCTCTAATACCAGTGAAGAAATGAACTTGCTAGCAGACAAAGAGCAAAATCTTCCTTCTTCCATGTCCATATAGGCTTCCAGCCAGAGGCATGGCTCAGATTAGAGGTGAGTTATTTCAGCTCATATGATCTGGATTAAAGGCTTGTCTTCCTATCTCAAAGATCTGGATTAGAAGCTGACCTTTCTACTTCATATTAAGCAAAAATCCCTTATAGGTGTGCCCCCCTCTATATTTGGGGGGATTTACTTAATTCCAAATGCAGCCAATTTGACAACCAAGAATAGCCATCACATGGGGGTTTGATTTCAGCATCCAGGTACTCCACAGTTATTGTACCTGTTTATTTCTGGAGCTGTTGTTCAGTGCTTGCTCTCGCAGCCTTCTCAGTATTATCATAAGCATATAGCCCATATTGAATGTATTTTTTATATTTTATTTTTATGTATGTGCATGTGTATGTGCCTGTGTGCCTGCCATGTAAGTAAAGAAACTCATGGAGGCTAGAAGAGGATATCAGGTTCCCTGGACCTGGAGTTACAGGTAGTTGTTAGCTGACCAATGAGGGTGCTGGGATCCAAACTCAGGTCCTCTGAAAAATCAGCAAATATTCTTAACCACTGAACCATCTCCCTAGCCTCTTAAATGTATTATCACACAAAATATATGACTTCTCAAACTTTAGTAGGGCTCAGAAGGAGCTGAAGGGCTTTAAGACACAGATTATCTGGCTGTATTCCCAGAATATCTGATTAGTTAGGCACAGGGTTAGAAACACTAGAAGTTATTAGGTTGTGGATCCAAGGACCATACTTAGAGAATTATTGAGCTAGAGTATTTTCCATTTCCTACTCAGACTACATAATAAAATACTCCTTGTCTCTAAATGTTTCCAAAGATATGGGCTAGTCACAATCATTTGCATCTCAAATGGAGAATATTAATTGAATTTACAGTATAATGCAGTACATATAAAACTGAGGTTTTTTATATAGATTTAAAAGAAAAGCTATTAGAATAATACATGGTGTTTATATTTTTGTTCTCATTCTTTGAAATAAAGTTTGTTGGGGGTAATATCATACATATAGTAATATTCCTGCACAGTGACATACATGTCTTTTATACCTTATTTGATATCAGTTATACTTAGTTAGGTAAAAATTTTGGTTCCATAAAGGATTAAAACATTTTTATTTTAAATGTAAATTTCAGGAGATCTACCTTTGAAATCATTATTATGCATGTTAACTATATATTCTAGAGGTTATTCTTATTTTAGAATGAAGCTTTATTATGTTTTATCATAGTTCAGTCCCCTTGTTTTTTACATAAATATTTTGTCACCCAAATACCTAAGAACTTAGAGAACAAATTGAAATCGTTTGGCACTTGATCCAGTATTCTTTATTTATAAATTAATAAATTTTATTTGATAGAGCACTTTTGGCTCATGGAAGAATTTATGAGGTACAGAGTTTCTGTATCCTCTGACTTCTGCCAGTCATAGTTTCTTTCACTATCAACACCCCCCTCAGTGTGGTATACAGCTTATAAGTAATGACTCTGCATTCTCACACCATTATTATATGGAGTTCACAGTTTATTTAGCATACCATTCTTTGTGCTGTACATCCTATAGATCTGAGCCCATGTAACATGGTCTGTGGCTGCTATCACACCACACAGGATTTTTCACTGTCCTACAGTCTACTGTGTCTTGTGTACTCATCCTTCTTTCTCCTATAACTCCTGGAAACCTCTGATACTTTATTGTCTCTATGTTACTGTCTTTTCCAGGATTCCATGCAGTTGGTGTCAGGTCCAAAAGAAACTGGGGACAAATGGCTAACTGTGGTGCCTATTAGCATACCAAAGCATCTGCTGGCCTCCAGGCTTGCTCAGTACTAGTGAGCATCTCTCAACTCTTCTCCCCTTCCCCCAAACTTCTGTAGTCCCTTTCCCCCAACCTTAGCTTCTCATTCCTACACAACCCTGATATTCCAGCCACGTGCCCTCCTTGTCCTCTTGATACCTTCTCTTGGCCCTCTCTCTCTCTTCTCTTTCTCTATTGTTCTCCCACCCTCCCTCCCCTTGTGGCCTGGTTCAGTCTGCTGGTCCTGTTTAGTCTACTACATCCTCTTGCCTCTCTGGATTCATACAGACGCCTCTGACTGTACTTTCTCTTGGAAGATGAATTGCTAAATTGTCTTGTTAATAAAAACTCTGGAGCCAGATATTGGGGTTAAAAGTGAGAGATCAGAGAAATAGGACAAGCCACAGTTAACCCTCACCTTACCAGCCCTCAGCCTCCTGAGAGACCTACTTCCTGTATACCCAAGCCTATATGCCTTTCTGTCCCTGCCATCTCACTTCCTCTCTCTGCCCAACTGTATCACTTCCTCTTCCTGCCCAGCTCTGTCACTTCCTGTCTGTCTTTCCAGACCTCAAGACCTAACTAGTGCTGGGATTAAATGCATGTGTCACCACACCTGGCTCTGTTCCCAGTGTGGCCTTGAGCTCACAGAGATCTGGATGGATCTCTGCCTCCCGAATGCTAGGAATAAAGGCATGTGCTACCGTTGCCTGACTTCTATGTTTACTATAGTGGCTGGCTTTTCCCTCTGATCCTCAGATAAACCTTATTGAGGTACATAGATAAAACATCACCACATTCTCCCATATCTATAATAAAAACTTTCTCTTCAACCATATCTTGGAGTGGTCATGTCCTCATTTCATTCAGTTGGAATCATGTTATATTGTCTTTTCAGGTTTTTATTCACTTCATGTGCATTTAAGATTCCTCTGTATCTTTTCATAGGCTGGTAGCTCATTTATATTTATTTATGAAAAATATTCCATTTTCTGGCTGTACTACAGTTTTGTTATTCATCTATTGGAAGGCATGGTGGTTACTTCTATGTTTTGGCAACTATAAACAATGCTGTTGTCCATATTCATATGTGAATTATCATGTGAACACATTTATATTTGGGCAAGTACTAAGAAGTGTGATTGCTGGCTTGGATGTCAAGCATGTTTATTTGTATGTGAAACTCCCAATCGTCTTCCAATGTGGCTATACCATTTTGTACTCCTACCAGAAATGAATGATAGTTATTTGAGCTATATGAGTTATTTGAGAAAATAAAAGTCAAAGAAAAATTTGAAAACAAAACAAGAATAACAAAAATCCCATTGAAGAGTAAAGATAAAACTTATATAGTTAAGCTTACTTCTATAAGAGCTAAGAGAAATAGGTTAAAAAAGTATTATGTGCTTTTAGTGATAAAGATAAGAAGTTACCAACAAATGTAACAAAATAGCATATAAATAAAATGAAACAAAACCCATCACATTGACGTTGAACAAGGCAAACCAACAGAAGGAAAAGAGCTCCAAGGGGAAGCACAAGAATCAGAGATCCATTCATTCGTGCACTCAGGAGTCCTATAGAAAAACTAAACTGAAAGCCAGAATATATACACAGAGGACCTGGTGCAGACCCATGTAGGCCCTATGTTTGCTGCTGTATTCTCTGTGAGCTCATATGACCTTTGTTCCGTCCACTTAGAGGACCTTGTTCTGGTGTCCTCTATCCCCTCTGGCTCTTATACTCTTTCTGTCTCTTCTTCTCTGGGGTCCCCTGAATTCTGAGAAGAGAGATTTTTTTGTTATCTTTTATAAGCCTGTTCTTTTCTAATGAGAGACAGAAAGGGAGTGGATCCAGAGAGAAGGGGAGGTGGGAAGAACTGGGATGAGTAGAGAAAGGGGAAAGTTTAATCAGGGTATATTGTATGACAAAATAATCCATCTTTGATAAAAGGGATTTTTTTTAAAAGCTAAAAGACAACTTTAAAAAAGAAGGAAGAAAAATTATGGGGGAAAAAGCACCAATTCCTCAATTCCATGCTGTCCAGCATTAAGAGGAATGCCTCCTTTTTGTTAGAGAGGGAAAATGAAGTCCAGATTTCAGAACTGAAACCCAGTATCAGGTCTTCTACCATGTGAAACTGAGTGCTTGAGAAAGCACTAAGATGATGTGCCAAGGTCAATACCTTTGTACAGAGCGTCTGGAACTGCATTTAGGATAGGGGGCTGAGGAGTAGGATCCAAAAGCCTACAAAACAGTCAGAGACATTCCCTGCCGCCACTGTTAGAGGAGTCCCACAAGTAGCCCAAATTACACAACTGTCACACATATGCAGAGTGCCTAGGTCAGTCCCATGCAGGCTCCCTGTTGATTGGTTCAGACTCTATGAGTTCCTATGAGTCAGGCTAGTTGTTTCTGTGGGTTTTCTTGTGATGTCCTTGACCCCTCTGGCTCCTACAATTCTTCCTCCTTCTCTTCAGCAGGATTCCCTGAGCATGATCTCGCGTTTGTCTGTGGGTCTCTGCATCTGTTTCCATTAGTTACAGGTTGAAGGCTTTCTGATGACAGTTGAGGTAGTCACCAATCTGATCATAAGAAAGAGCCAGCTCAGGCTACCTATCCACTATTGTTAGGAGTCTTAGCTGGAGACACCCTTGTTGATTTGTGGGAGTTTCCCTTGCGTCAGGTTTTTACCCCTTTCCAGTCATCTCTTTCAGGACTCTCCCCCTCCATCCACACTCAATTTGATCCCTCAAGTTCCCATCTCCACCTGCCTCCAGTCCACCCAGGAGATCTCTTCTATTTGCTTTTCCCAGGGAGTCCATGCATTCCCCATTGGGTCCTCTTTGTTACCTAGCCTCTCCGTATCTGTGAACTGTAGCATGGTTATCCTTTACTTTACAGCTGATATCCACTTATGAGTGAGTACGTAACATTTTGTCTTTCTGGGTCTGGGTTACCTCACTCAGGATTTTTTTTTTTCTTGTTCCAGCTATTTGCTTTCAAATTTCCTGATGTCACTGGTTTAACAGCTGAACAATAACTCATTATGTAAATGTACCACATTTGCTTTATCCATTTTTTGGTTGAGGGGCATCTACGTTGTTTGTAGGTTCTGGCTATTATGAGTAACAATACTATGAACAGAGTTGAGCAAGTATCCTTGTGGTATGATGAGTATCTTTTGGGTATATATCCAAGAATGGTAGAGCTGGGTCTTGAGGGAGATTGATTTCCAATTTTCTGATAAACCACCATATTAATTTCCAAAGTGGCTGTACAAGTTTGTACTCCCACCAGCAACGGAGGAGTGTTCCCCTTGCTCACATCCTCTCCAGCATAAGCTGCCGCTTGTGTTTTCTATCTTAGACATTCTGACAGGTCTAAGATGGAATCTCAAAACAGTTTTGATTTGCATTTCCCTGATGGCTAAGGATGTTGAACATTTCTTTAGGTTTTTCTCTGCCATTTGAAATTCTTCTATAGAGAATTCTCTGTTAAGGTCTGTACCATATTTTTTAATTGGATTATTTGATTTTTTTGATGTCTAAGTTCTTGAGTTCTTTATACTTTTTTGGAGGTCAGCCCTCTGTTAGATGTGGGGTTGATGAAGATTTTTTTTCCCATTCTGAAGGCTACTGTTTTGTCCTATTGACAGTGTCCTTTGCCTTACAGAAGCATTACAGTTTCATGAGGTCCCATTTATTAATTGTCAATCTTAATGTCTGTGCTACTGGTTCTATTCAGGAAGTGGTCTCCTGTGCTATTGAGTTCAAGGCTATTTTCCACTTTCTTCAAAGCAGCAGAAATTTTTCAAAAACAATAAAACCCTGGTAAAGTATTCTAGAAGAATAAGGTTCTCTGTCATATTTTAAAATGGGATACTTTCCTCCCCATTCCTGGAAGCACTAGTTTATTTTCCTAGAATTTTCTGTGAAGATTTGTTAGAACTCTCAGGGATAAACCACAAGATGGTGTTATCTATGACTGTCCTCTGGAGTTTATCACATTAATTCTTTTTTTTAATAATAATTAGCCACATGATTTGTGTTCTATTCTCACAGTTTTGTTCCCAGATAATTCTAGTTTTGTAATATTTAGATTATGTTGATGAAAATTTTTTAACAGGACTATTTTCAAAAGATGTTACTTCATCATCAGTTATAAAATCATGTTCACTGGCTAAGGATATTTGCTTTTACATCAACCATCATAATTTTTTCCATTTTTATTATTTTTTAAAATACTGGATATTGAACTAAGGGTCTCACACATACTAGGCAAGTGCTCCACCACTGTGCTATATCTCTAGTATCCATACCTTCTAAACAGATGAATATGAGTTTTTATTACTGACTATTGCTTGGTAACAAGAATGAAGACCAGGATGTATTACTTTAACTTGACTGTATTTTTTATGTAAGTGATAACATAAAAAAAGAAAGTAGAATAAGGAAGGATGTTCCCTTCCCTAACATGTCATGTTACTTTTTTAAAAAACAAACTTTGTCCAAGTTGTGGTTTATTTACAGGAAGTCAGGTTCAGGAATACTCGGTTTTCATTTGCATCCTAAATGTCCCTCTATGCACTAGGCTACATAATTACTATCAGGTTCATTTTATATCTTACCTTTTATTTCATTTTATAACATTTCAATATCATATATAACTATTAGGAGAATGACATAGTAAGCTAGTCTGTTATCAAGATCTCCTCATCCATTCCTGAATCAGAAACTCTTGTGTTGGTCTCTCCACACCTCATTAAGCAGTAAACTTAAATAGTTGACTCCATTTTTTTAAAATCTTTTCACAATTCCACAAGTGACTTCTACCACATTTCTGCCTTAGCATTAGGTAGCATCAAATCACTGTAGAAGGATACTTCCAATGGATTATAACTACAACAGAGAAAAAAAGGCAAGTAGGTCTGAGTTAAAAAGTTTCATGCCGAGTTTGTTATTTTTTCACCACTGAGACAAAATGCCTAATTCAAGCTAGTTATTGGAAGAACAGTTTGTTTGGGGTCATTATTCCAGAAGGGGAGATCATGGCTGACTGGCTCCATCTCTTTAGACCTGAAATGAATAGACTGGCATGGAGGTAGTTAGAAGACTGTGGAGGAGGAGGCTCACCTCATGGTTTCCAGAAAGTAAAAAGCATGAGAGACAGGAAGAGGCCCCCTGCCAAGACACCCAAAAGAAAATGTACCTTCTGTGACTTCCTCTCCTGGTCTAGGACCACCAGCTCTGGACCAAGTCTTCAAGACATAAACCTGAAACTGACGTTTCATTTTCAAATATGACACACATTATCCTATTTTTAACTGACACAGAAGCCTATTAGAAGAGATGGAAAATCATCCTATTATTTAAAAGTAGTATTATTTAAAACTTCATGAATAATCACCCAATGGTGAGTTGTTTATCCTTTATAATTGCTTCAATCACTGTAGAAAAAGTAAAGCAATTTTTAAAGAAAAACAGTGCAAGTTTGAAAAATGATAAATCCGGGGTTGGGGGTGAGTAAAAAAATGTACTTTGTTATCTCAGACTTGAAGAGAGGAGCGATTGACTGCTGAGTTCAATTAGATTTCAGAAAAGTAAATCAAAATTAGTAAATCCTTAACAAGTCACTCTGGAAGGAAATTAACTTTTGATTAAATAGCATGATTATAGAGTGAGAAAGATTAATTCATAGTGAGATATTGGATAGCTTCCAGATAGATTACTTATTTCTAAGAGTTAAAGAATAACTTAAAATAATATAAATGATATTTTAAGGCAGAGTTTAAATAGCAAAAACT
This sequence comes from Peromyscus maniculatus bairdii, assembly GCF_049852395.1. Classification (NCBI taxonomy): domain Eukaryota; kingdom Metazoa; phylum Chordata; class Mammalia; order Rodentia; family Cricetidae; genus Peromyscus; species Peromyscus maniculatus. The sequence continues at coordinate 30,514,163 of NC_134869.1, forward strand.
GGTGGAAATCATCTATCTCTGGTTAGCACTTAAAGTAGTATGTTGCATTTGGTGATAAATTCATACTAGTGAATTTTAAAAACCTACATTTCAAATATGACAAAAATTTCTTCAGTGTTGTATTTTAAGCATACATATGCATGTGTGCATGTCTGTGTGTGCACATATATGTGGGCGCACACACCTGCACACATACACATACAGGATCCATATTCAGTAAGAGTTGGATGAGTAGTAAAAAGAATCTGGAAAAGAGAGTAGTCATCACCACTTCATCCTAAACAATTTGAAAAATCAACAGCTTTTCCTAGAGCCATGATTGAAACAAATCTACAGAGCAAACCAAGGTCCCTGAAACTCAAGAGACAAGACAAGAACAGAGAATAATAAGTCATTGAGCAGAAACCACCATGGGAACTGGGGTAGGAAAACCTTGTCTGTACTGACAAATTTCTAGAAGTTCCGTGTGATCAGAATGGCTAACAGGGCAGCCTTGAAATATTTATTATGAGACCCTGTCTCAAAAATAGAAACCATGCCTGGATTCTCATGGAAGATGCCCATGAGAATCCGCTGCTGAAATGATTTCCATTCTAGTTCCTTAGGTGTTTATTGTTGTTTTATCTCTGGCACTACAGCTGTGCCTTAATCTGCTGCTATTTCTGCCAGCAATTTTGACTCTGTATTTACTGGTCTGCTTCTCTGGCAGCACCCTACTGCTCAGGCTGCAGCCTGGTGGGAATTCTGTTCCTGCAGGCACCGGCTGTGGCTCTGTTGCTGCTACTAAAGGTAGCTTAAACTAAATCTCTATTGTTCTGTTTATAAATAAGACTTGAGATTCAAAGGCTGGGGCGAAAACCTGCTAGTTCAGAGAGGCTGAGTAGCAACTAGCTAACCCTCTCTCCTTGCTGGCATCTCTGAAAGCCCAGTCCTTCTATTCTGCCAAAACAGAAAAAAAACCAGGTCACAAAACCCCTCTCTATTCCTTCCAGTGCATCTCTTTATCTCTTCCAGATGCTCTCAGATGTGCTATGACTACTTTCTATCAACTACTTGCTAGTTCAGCCTTCTGAGCCAAGGTTAATTTTATTTAATCAATGCAAATGCAAACAGGGTTCACAGTGTGACTGAATATCCCCCACCAGCATGTAGTGGAAGTAAAACTTCAGAAACACCCATGTTAAAAGCTATTAACAACACACAAGAATATAAGCTTGATATATTTGGAATGTAAAGACAGCTTACAACAATCATGGCAGAGGCTTTACTGAGAAATGATTGACTTCATAAAAATAATGCATGCAAGAATGAATGGTAAAAGAAAAAATGGGGGGAAATGTTTATTCTCTGTGGCAGGGCTAGTAAAACAACTCAGACCCCTTGGATACAAAATCCAAAAAGGCACTCAATCTCCAGGCTGGGCAAGTTCATCCTTACTTGCCTCGCCCATTCCCAGGTAATTGAAAGTACAACCATGAGCCGGGCGGTGGTGGCGCACGCCTTTAATCCCAGCACTCGGGAGGCAGAGCCAGGCGGATCTCTGTGAGTTCGAGGCCAGCCTGGGCTACCAAGTGAGCTCCAGGAAAGGCGCAAAGCTACACAGAGAAACCCTGTCTCGAAAAACCAAAAAAAAAAAAAAAAAAAAAAAAGAAAGTACAACCATGGTAGTGCTGCTCATCTTTGGATATGGTATTCATAAAACACATGGCACTGTGTGTATTCAACAAATGCCTGTGTTGGTGGTGTCTGATAATTTGGCTGCTGGCTTCTAATGCTCCTCAGAGAAGCTCTTGCTTTAGAAAAAGCCAGCCACTGATTTGTAGGATCATACAAACAGTCATAACCAGACCTCTGAGTCACAGGGAAGTGAGACCTTCTGCCAACACCCAGGAACGAACCATTTCAGAAGCATAGCTGTTAGTCCAAGTCAAGTTCTAATGATTGAACCTGCAACTCACATGCTAATTACGGTCTCACAAGAAACCCGAGTGAGCCAGAATGATGCTCCTCTTCAACTCCCAGCCATGGAAACTCTGAAATGATAAATGCTTATTACTTGTTACAGCCATTTGTTACAGAATGATAGGTAACTACACAGCAGCAGCAGCAGACTCGAAATACTTTATCACGCGTGCAGATAATATAGTTTTATCTCAGTACGGGCGATGACAGCAAAAACTCTGGAGCCAATCTGTCTTCGAATTCTGTGTGAGACATACATTCGCAGTGTGCCCTAGGGAAGTTTGGTGAACATATTTGTGTTCTTTAGTTTCTTCATTGGAAAAAAAAAATGAGGAAATCGGCTGTATATGTCAAGGTTGATGGAAGGATTAAGAAAACAAACACATATAAAATGTCTATCAAATGAACACTTTGTGACGTTTTCAGGGTATTCTTGTTAATTTTTTGTGTGTTTGTTTTCACATGGATACATGGTTTTTAAGGTTGAGTGGAGAACGGCTTTCCTCATGTGTGAACAAATTTCAACAATGCCTTCTACATAATACCTGAAAAAAAAGATGCTCATGGCTTCTAAGGAAATGTTTTATTGGGCTTGGGAAAAGGCATTAGCCATCAATGTGTGTGCTGTGTAAGCATAACCATCTGACTTTGATGATCAGCATCCATGTGATAAGCATGACATGGTGCATGCTTGTCATCCCAGGCTTGGGAAGCCAGAGCCAGGTGGGACTAGTTTGGCCAGTCAGCCTAGCCTAATCAGCAATCCCAAGGCCAAGGGGAGAGATCCTAACAAAACAAGATTGATGGTCCCCAAAGAACGATACTCAAAGCTAACCTCTGAACTCCATACATATGAACACCTATGTGCATGCACTTACCCCACAAACCTGTCACACATGTGTACCCACACTCACATGCTCACACACACACTCTCTCTCTGACATACATGCCATGGGCAGGCAATTGAAATATCTTCCACTAGGGTTTTAAAAGAGAAAACAACTATCTGTTATGTAGTTAGAAAAAGTATCCTCTGTCATTATGTTTTTATTCTGTTTTTTTTTTCCTTCTTAACACATCAGAAACACTTCCAGTTTTAGTAGCTGGGGTTAAAATTGTGTATGCTTCCCTATAAAGAAAAGCTCAACAAGGTTTTATTGTTCAAGTGTTTTCATGCCTACGACATCCAGCTTGTGCATCTCGGCAAATGAATCTTTTCTTTTTGAATCATATTCTCTCCCACTGTGTGTGACCTACATGCATTCTTTTCTCTGTAAAGGAATGTTCTTACTGCTCTGGCAATATAATGTACCTTGAGTTGTAGGTTACCATGGTGATCTGCCCATATAGGATGACTTCAAGACTATATCTTGCAGAGGTTTTATGTGTGTGTGTATAGTGGGGGAATGAGGGACTGTGGATGGAGGAGGGAGTGAGGGGAGAATAGAAAATTTTCTTTTGCTGATAGATTTTCCTTAAAACTTTACCTTCCCTGTCTCTTCTTTTAAACATAATTAAAGAAATTTTCTATTGGTTTATGTGTAGGCTGGGTATTTTCAAAAATAGGCACATTTGACTCTTTTACACTTTCCTTTTGTGTGACCTTTTCCCTAGTACAGAATTTTTCACAGCTACTGGCCTTACAATGATTCTAAATGATTTTGTGAATCCCATTCACACAGTGCTTAAAAAAAATCAAATCACTAGATTTGTATTGCATTGTATAGCCTCAACTCAGAATTTCTGACAACAGAGAGTTCCCTTAGAGGAAGGATTTTAATAGCTTTGAAAAATGGCACTGGTAGTACACATCTCTGTAACAAGAAATAGGCAAAGAACTCCTTTTTCTCTAAAATTACAACTACAAAACAAGATTAGCTTTTAAATAATTCCCCAAATGTGTATATTACAACAAGCAGAAAAGACCATTTCTTCTCAAAACACTAGTTTTGTTCTCTGCCCAAAACATTTTTTTTCCTTTGAGAACATCACTTACATTTTTTTACTTTGTTCCTTTTGAATTGACTAACACAGATATTTTTTAGAGTTTCTCAAAATTTTGTTTCTTGATTATACTTTCAAGTAAGCATTGATGTCTTTGAAAACGCAATAATATCATTATGATGATACAAACAAAAGGAATATGTGTCGGTAGTTGTCCTGACAAATAAATACACTTGAACCTTTCAACAGTTCTTATTTTCACGTGTGTCAATCATTCTCTGACATCTACTGCTGGCCACCTGACACCTACTTACCTTCCTGTGTGTACAGTTGTCTCCCCATCTAAATGTGAAGCCATGTGACAATAGGATCATGCCAAATATTTTGCATGTTTCTAGACAGCCCTTAGCAATTTAATAAGCATTAATTAGCTGAATATAGAGCAGTATATGATGTTTTAGGGAAAGCGATTATTATTCATCTCACTCCCCCCCCCCAAAATGTTTTTTACTGGTATTTTTTTAAGTTTTAGTTCTTTGTTCAAGAGGGATGACGTGCGTATGTATTTGACAAATTCTTAATAAGTAAATCCCCCATTTTTTGAGATAGGAACATAGGTGACATGATTCCTGATTTTATGGAACTTATATTTGTGGAAACAAGCACCCAAGTATTTAAGCATATGATATACAGTTCCAATGAATATAGCTCATGGTACAGACTGTGTTGGTACTTTAGAACCTAGGAGACAGTGACCTGTTTAGGAGGTACCAAAACTTCTTATATGAGAAGAGTCAGATCATGAAGAGGCAGGTTCTTAAAAAACAGAAGCAACATCTGCAAGTGACAACTTGAATATGCTTGATATGAAGATCCAAAGAAGGCCACTGTTGGTTGAGCATACAGGGTCAAGGAGTGTAGTGGTTATCACTTAATGGCAAAGAAGGAGAAAAAAGGCTAGACTGTGGAGCATGCAATATCCTTTGTAAATTGTGATAAAGGATGTGAACCTCTTTTCTAGGTATAACGAAAATCAATATGGAGGCTCTAAGGAAAGATGGAACAAGATCTGGCTTCTTGTTTAGAAATCTGTACTAGGTTAAGAGGTGGGACTAAGATCAGCTGTACTCAGGTAGGATTAGGGCAAGAACTTCAACTTCTCATTGTTATGTGTGAAATATTTATTTGATACACATGGATGGGAAGATATCAGGTAGAAACTTAATGTCTAGTGACTCCTGAATATTTTAAATAGAAACTGTGAAAGACCTACATGGATAGACTTTGGACGATTTCCAACTTCTATTGAATAATAAAAACATAAGTATGGTTTCTGGAGTAGCAATTTAATTATGTTCTCCCAATCCTTTACATGGATGATTTCAGGTTAGAGTTGGCTAAAAGAAGAATCCAGAAGACTTCATTTTTTGAAGGCTGTCATGGTTACCAGAAGTGACAGATATAGAGGTACCTGTTGGGACCTGTTGCGTCCTCCTCCTCCCGTACTGCAGTTCTGGCTCTTGCTGTTGTCCTTTCTAAATGACAATGCTTTCAAACCCAAACAAAATGTGTGAAGATGCTGAGGCTTCCAGGTTGGCTTTGCTGCAGTGGAATTAGTTTCTGGATCACCCTTCCTAGCTCCAGACCCATCACAAGTTACTTGGAAGCGAACTATCAGAGGTAACAGCTCCCTATATGTTTTCCCAACTGCTCCCCTCCAAAGGTCCTGTTTTGGTATCTATCTGTCTTCTCACACTAACTGTTCATGATCCTTCTGAACCCCTAATGTCTATTTAATGATTCAAAAGTTTTGGTTACCTCTGTGAATAGCTTAAGGTCTAGTTCCTATAAAACATTTTCTTGTTCTATGTGCTAATGATTGTTTCACTATTAGTGATTAACTGATTAAATCCTAACATCAGTAAGCAGCATTTGTTCATGGCTTGACTTTCATTTCCTGCCTCCAGGCTTTGAGTTCCTACCTTGACTTCTCTTCACGATGGACCTGTAAGCTGTAAGATGAAACTCTGTTCCCCAACAAAAAACAAAAACAAACACCAACAAACAACACTCAAAACCCAACCCAACCAAACCAAACTAAACTTCTGATACAGTTATTGAGAAAGAGGTATATGAACTCTAAATTTAGCACTAATAATTCTTTAGTTTCTTCACTGCACATACAGAGACTCCAAGAAATGTGCTTTATTTTCTTGGACAAATTGTGCTAGACAAGAAACGCAAGGTCTCTTATTCTTAAAAAAAATCTTGTTTAAGATTCTTATAAAAGTGCCTTTTCCTATAACTTATTCTCAAAATATTATATTAACCACTAGTGACAGAAATGGTTACAACCTAGGAGAGATAAATTTAGGAAACAAAGAATACTCACAAGATAGAGCTACTGTGTGGAAAGCCCTTTGGTAGGCCTTGGGAGCACTACAGCTTTACTTTTTGGATTTCTGTTACCCCAAAGAAGAAAATCCAAGATGAATAAATAATAAAGGAAGACTTCCTTGATGAGATGACTGGAGTTGTGTTTTGAAGAATAAGAAGGTTCTTATCCTGCAACAAATTTGAGAGGTTTTAGGTAGAGAAAACTTCAAACACAGATAAGGATATTCTAAGATCAAAGGATAATCAAAAATCATGTGGCTGTTGTACAGTGAGGAAGAAGGAGAAAAGAAGTCCATATCTTTTTAAAAATCTTTGTAGTCATGTCTAGAATATAAAATTTTATCTAAGTTGAAAAGCACTAGGCACATTCTGGAGTAATTTAAGTGTGTTTAAACACTTGACTGCAATGAAAAGAGTCAATCACAGTAGTTACCTTTCAGCGATGGTCTTAAAGGGTGGTTTATTTTTAAAATAATTTTTACAATATCTCAGTTTTGTTTCAATGTGGAAGAAATTCTGGGTTTTCTAAAAAAAAAATCCCTCCTTTCCTTTTATATCCATGTGATTATCACTATGAATGTATTTAGACTACATGGTTAAAGTGATAAGTGGCTACATATGTGAATGAAATGGATTGTACCATTCCTATCCACGCCTTCCACAAGAGCGATCTGGCTTCTTGTGCAACTTTTTGTACAACCCTCTACTTCTGGATGCCCACATAGGTTTATCAGAATGATAAAACCAGATGATGAGAGAAAACTTGGTCTTGGATTATTGCATGGAGAACAACCATTCTGCTATGTGAGCAAGAAATAAACTCTGGCATGTGAAGTGCATTACATTTTGGAACACATTGGTTTGCTTTTGTCTAACATAACCTAAACCAAAATAATGAGTATGTTCATTATTTTTTTGTGATATGAAGGATTAAAAAAACAGCTCAAAAAGCATACATGTAATGGAGTACTTTCAATAATACTTCAAATTATGCCTAAAATCTTCATGAAGTCTCGCTGCAAATAGTCAATAAATTAATTGGAGCACTTGCACAACTGAGTGCTTAATAATTCCAGTGAGACCGGATTTTAGTTTTTGGTACTAAATACTAAATACACAAGGATTCCTAATAGGTCCACTCTACAGAGTTATAAGCCTAGAAGTTTCTGTTTAAATGTATCAAGGACTAGTAAATATCATTGGATTATGCCTTTTCAAATCAACTTTATTCAATGTTCAGTCATAATACAATGCTCATTTATTAAACCGTCAACTTTCTGAGCCCATTATTAGGCTCTTAGAGAGAAGGGCTCTTGCTATTGTATAAAAATGAAGTAAATAAAGTTTCAATCACTAGGCATTTCAAGTTATATTGCTTTGAACTTTGTTCCAAGTTTGTTTTCAAGTTTTATTTTATTTTTTTAAATTGTGTGTGTGTGTGTGTGTGTGTGTGTGTGTGTGTGTGTGTGTGTGTGTCTGCATTCAGGCATGTGGGATAGTGCCCACAGAGTCCCAGAGGTATTGAAAAGCCTGGAGCTAGAGTCACAGGATGTTGTGAGCTGTCTAATATGGAACTGGGAATTGAACATAAAAACCTACAAAGCCACCAAAATGCTATTTTATCTCAAGAGAGTTCTTGATAATGACAGTACAGGAGTAAAGAAAATAATGCTAGCAACAAGCCAGCATTCACGCAAAATTACTATTTTCAAAAGAGAAAAATATGAGCCAAGATTAAGGAAGGCCAACGATAATGGATGCTTTGGAGAAGTCAAAGAAGATGAAATTCACTGCCCAATGCCTGGTCAAGTTCTAAGGATAGATTTCAGTGGGGTGAATATTTTACTAACTTAGTCTTTTCAAACTCTGTTCTCCTCTGAACTGACAAATTGTAACTTTCATTCATTTTCTCTGGATGCATGTTTGTTCTTGTGTGGATGTGTGTGCACATGTGCCAAGGACAAGCTCAGGTGTTTTTCCACAGGAATGGCCCATGTCTACCTTTCTTGTCGCAACAGGGTCCCTTGCTGGTTTAGACCTCACCAAGTAGACAGGGCAGGCTAGTTGGCAAGTGCCAGGGGCTGTTTCTGCCTTGCCAGGGCTGGGATTACAAATGCAGGCTGCCATACCTGATTTTTAACATGGGGCCTGAATGATATATTTACAACCTCATATCAGTACTTGTAGTTTCTATGCAAAAAATTTAAGGAAAAACTTCTAAGTCTAAATGTCCATTTGAAAATAATTTTAGTGACCATATACTGTGAATAGTTCTAAATGTCATATAATATTCTTATTCTACCTTTAACTTATGTTTTGCATGTCACGGCTGTTAAACTTGAAAAAGCATTTTCCAGTCTCTCTTTTATTGCCTTGAGCAAAGTGCAACAAGTAAGATTAAGATAATATACAAAAATTATTATTATGATTATTATTATTACTATTACTACTGTGTGTGTGTGTGTGTGTGTGTGTGTGTGTGTGTGTGTGTACATATGTATGCATGTGACTGTGGGATCCTGAGATCTATCTTAAGTGTCATTTTTCAGGAACTACTCAGCTTTATTTCTTTGAGGCAGGGTCACTGGACTGAAACTGATCAAGGAGCTAAGCTGGCTGGTCAGCAATTCTTAAGGATCCTCCTGTATCTGAATCCGTAACATTGGAATGACAGACATATGCCAACAAGTATAACTTTTACAGGGTGCTGGGGGAGGTAACTCAAGTTCTCATGTTTGCACAATAAGCAATTTACTGACTAAACTGTCTCCCCTGTGCCAATTGTCCTATTTGTAAAGATGCTCAACCTAGTATTGTATCTATTAAAAGAATTTTGATATGCTAGTACATGCTGTACAAATTCCTTTAACACTTAAGAGTTTAAACATACCAATAATTTAACAAGGGACTGTGTATCTCCCTAATGAAATATAAATACCCTACAGATTTTTATGACTTATAGATGGTGACAACTTTGAAAAACTTAACCAGTCAAACTAGCCAATATATTAAAAATTATATTTAACTGCTAAGACCAAAATTAGGCACAATTTTGAAAGAATAATACCAATGAGAAGGAAATCCTTGATACATTAGTTTGAAATAATTATGGATAGCTTCTTTCCCATGATATTTATGGTGTTTGATGCTATTTTATGCATTCCATGTTTTATTTATTCAGAGTAACAATGTGTTTAGTCACGAGTAAGTATTTATTATTTATTTTATTAGAAAGACTATTTTTGGCAGTACGCTTGGGTCAATGTTCCTCAAGGCTTATGTGTTAAAGGATTGGATGCTAGCCTATATTGCTGTTGTGAGACAGTGGAATCTTAAGTGGCCTAGGGGGAAGAGACTGGGTTGTCTGGGTTATGGTTTTGAAGAAATACTTCCTGTTTCTCATTTTCTGGGTACCACGAGGTGAACAGACTTTTACCGTCATATAATTCTACTGTGCAGTCACAGGATCATAGAGACAGAGACAAGTGACCATGAAACCTCAGAAACTGTGAGGCAAAGTAAGTCTTGTCTCTTACTAATTATCTCGGGCATTTTGCTATAGCAATACAAAGCTGGATAGCACAGGGGACATTGTTAGTTTAATAGTGAAAAATTAACTGCCTTTGTAGAACTTTTATTCTAGGGAGGGAGACATACAATTATGGAATGGAATTTATTTTTTCATTTGAGTACTCTAGGAATTCGAGACTACAGTGAGGTTAGTTTGAGAAAGGTTTACTGAGAAAACTTACGGAAAATAAAGACATGCATTTGAGAGGCCAGCCATCCTGTTGGAGATGACAGAGTCTACAAGTTCACCGAAGCATTGCTGAGCAAAGAATGCTTTATTAGCACATCACTCAGTTAACTGGCTGAAGTCCCTCAGACAGCTAGACTCGTCCTGAAAAAAAAATGAACTTCAATAGATGTCAGTTAACTCCATTCCTGTCTTCTAGATGGGAATTTTTCTTAAGGGAAATTCAGAGAGTAGTATCTTTTTGTATCACACTTCATCTGCTTTAAATTAAAGTAAAATAAGGACAGGAAATGGTGAGTTTTAAGTGGGGTTATGACAAAGGCTATTGATAAAGTGATGTTTTGTCAGAGAGTTAGAATTTAACCTCAAAATGGATAACAATCTCACAATAAGAATATTCCAGATGAAGGGAATACACACAGAGATGGCCAGCCTAACTAGTGGAAACTCATGAACTGTGGACCAATAACTGTGGAGCTCCCATGGGACTGAACTAGGCCCTCTGGATAGGCGAGACAGTTGTTTAGCTTGAACTGTTTAGGGGGCCTCCAGGAAGTGGGATTGGGATCCTCCCTGGTGCATGAGCAGGCTTTTTGGAGCCCATTGCCTATGATGGGACACCTTGTGCAGCCTTGGTGTAGCATGGAGGGGCTTGTACCTGTCTCAACTGAAAGTACCAGGCTCTGCTGACTCCCCCTGGGAGACCTTACCTTGGAGGAGGTGGGAATGTGGGATGGGTTGGGGAGGAAGGCTGGGGGGCAGGAGGAAGGAGGAGAGTGAGATCTGTGGTTGGTATGTAAAATGAATAGAAAAATCTTTTAATAATAAAAATAAAAAGAATATTCTAGAAGATTATTATATTCCCCTTTCACATAAATATGATGTTTGAATTGAGAATATAATTTATTTTGTTTATAAAAGTAGCTAAAATGTCATCTCAGCATGTCTATGGTATTCTTATTATTCCCCAAAGACTTCAGAGACTGCATTCTGTTTTCACAGTCATCTACTAAAAAAAAATCCTGTGAAAAATTAAAAAAATAATTTTCTAATACAAAAAAAAGAATATTCCAGAAGAGACATTACATGGAAAAGCGTTAAAATAGAAACAGGCTAGTATGGCTGGAGAAAAAAAGAAGCCAATACTAGAAAGTGTAAGAGGTGAGGTTGGGAAGATAGGCTAGAAACATCAGAACTATGGTTAGGACATTATTCCAAGTACTATTATTGTCAATGGAAAGTTTTGAACAGGAGGGTATTATGATGAATTTATATATGTAAAAATCATAAGATAATTGTGACTTACAATAGTGTACTAGTGGTAGGGGATGAGTTATAAATCATACAAGCACGCACACACATGAGAGTGAGTGAGAGAAAGAGAGAGAGAGAGAGAGAGAGAGAGAGAGAGAGAGAGAGAGAGAGAGAGAGAGAGAGAGAAAGAGAGAGAGAACGATCTCACATAGGTTCCAGTTGGGTTTAATGTAGGAGTTCAGGGACTATTGGGCTTGAACCTCAGTAAATATATGAATGAAGTGTTTGTTAGTTATTTTATATTGCTTTGGCCAAATACCTGACAGAAAGAACTTAAGGAAGGAGTTATCTTTTTTTTTTTTTTTTTTTTGTTTTTCGAGACAGGGTTTCTCTGCATAGCTTTGCGCCTTTCCTGGAACTCACTTGGTAGCCCAGGCTGGCCTCGAACTCACAAAGATCCACCTGCCTCTGCCTCCCGAGTGCTGGGATTAAAGGTGTGCGCCACCACCGCCCGGCGGAAGGAGTTATCTTAACTTACAGTTTCAACAGATTCAGTCCATGCACTTGGATAGGATACATTACAAGTAGAAGAATGTGGCAGAGGCTCTTATGTTCATAATTACTTACCTCCTATTTTTCATCAACTCTCAATAATGTTCTTTTATTAGGAATCCATCATGGGATTAATCTATTCATTCAGTCAGAGTTTTCAAGATCTAATCCCCTCTGGACATACTCACACAGATACACCTAGAATTAAACTTTATTAGCCCTCTAGACAGTTTTTATCTAGTCAAATTGATAATCAGGATTAAGCATCATGAAAGAGGGACAGGTCCTGGTGGGGACATAGAATGTTAGATATGCTGAATTTAAAATGTTTATTACATTATTGGGTCATGGGTAAATAGTGAGATAAAGACACACGAAAGCTGATAAAAGAAATAAAATGGATATTAACTTTGAGAATCATTAGCTTAGAGATGAAATTTACAGCCAAATGATTGAACAGGATCATTTATGGTTGTAAAGCAAATGGAGATATGTTCCTTTGATTGCTCTCAGGATGCTAAAATTCAATCTTAAGGACTAAGAAGAGACTGTAGCAAAGACGGGAAGGAATAATGAGATAGGAGAGGAGGACACAGACCTTGATATCCTGAAAAGACCAAGTATTTTTGAAAGGAGATATAACCAACTCTGTCAAATAGTGGTTAGATGTTAGGGAGGGTGAAGTCTGCGAGCTGATTTTTGCAATTGTTAAATGAAAATTGGTGATGATTTTGACAGAAATAGTTTCACAGGAATAACAGAGATTAAATCATTGTTGAAAAGCAAGTTCAGCTGGGGCCCCTAAGACTCCTAGCAACAGTGGAGAGGGTGCCTGAACTGGCCTTCCCCTGTAAACAGTTTACTGACTACCCTAATTGTTAACACAGGACCTACATCCAGTAACTGATGGAAGCAGATGCAATGATCCACAGCCAAGCACTGGGCTGAGATCCTGGAGAGCAGTTGAAGAGAAGGAGGAGGGACCATATGAGCAAGAGGGGTCAAGATCACGACGGGGAAAACCACAGAGACAGACTCCCCGAGCTAGTGGAAGTTTGTGGACTCTGGACTGACAGCTGGGGAACCTTCAGGGAACCTAGCTAGGCCTTCTGAATGTGGGTGACAGTTGGGTGGCTTGATCTGTTTGAGGAGCTCCTGGTGGTGGGACCAGGACTTATGCCAGATGCATGCATTGGCTTTTTGGAGCCCACCCCCTATGGTGGGATACATTGCTCAGCCTTGATGCAAGGGGGAGGGGCTATACCCTGCCTCAACTTGATATGCCAGACTTTGTTGACTACTCAAAGGAGGACTTGCCCACTCTGAGGAGTGGATGGAGGGTGGGTTGGGGGGAGGTGGGGGAGCTGGAGAAGTGGAGGGAGGGGTATCTGGGGATGGTATGTAAAATGAAAAAATAATTTTAAATAAAAAAAAGAAAGTTAAAAAGAGCTCTTAATTGTTTAGACATCTCTCCAGCCCCAAGATTTAATTCTTTATGTAAAAATGAACAAGTACATCCATGTCATTGGTATATAAATTTGTTTTCATCATTGATAAATGGTAAAATTATATATACAAGAAGAATTGTTTTAAAATAAGTTTCTTTGTGATTTATAAAAAAAAGAAAAGCAAGTTTAGACTAAAGGGAATAGAACTTGAGAAAAATCAAAGCATTCTGTCTTCTATTTCTCTCAGAAAGAGAAGGGACAGAGAGGAGCCAAATATAAGAATAGAATTAAAACTGTATAGATAGAATTTAATCTCAGAGGAATAAAGTAAACAGACGAAAAAACCCGGTGTACTTAGATTCTTTTCCCGCAGATGACCCCCGCCATTAGAAGTCTCTTCTGGGTCCCTGAGAGGAAAATTAAGAGGCTGGACCTCATAATTTCTGAAAGCATATGTATTGTGTTTGTGTGTGTTTTCATGTGTGCAGGTGCTTGTGAACGCTAAAAGAAGATACTGGATCTTCTGGAGCTGTTGTGAGCCACATGCCATGCGTTCTTGGTACTGAACTAGGGTTTCCTGAGAGAAGTGAGTGTTGTTAAGAGTCCAGTCATCTCTTCAACCTCCTCTTCCTGTCCTTGTGGATGTCCTTTAGAGATAAGAAAGCTGAGGCGATGTGCTGTAGGTTGCTTGCTCAAAATCTCATAACTAGTTTTAGATGAGGGATTTTATGGCAAACCTAACATTAGTCAGTACTAGTTATTGATTTAAAGCTGCCAAACATTTAAGAGGAAAAAACTGAACATTTATGCCCTCCCTGTATGACACCAATAAAACTAAGTACTTCCGAATGAATTCTACTCTAGTAATTAAATATCCAATAATTATGCATGTGAATTAAAGTCAAACATTCTGGCTTGCCAAAATAAATATTATGCTAAATAATTATAACAATTAACCAAATTAGTGAAATAAACAACATATTAAAACATTTTAAATAGTCTTTTGAGACAAGATCCTGTTATGTAGCCTTGGCTGGTTTGAATCACTCTTTGTTTTCTTGGCTGACTTTGAACTTGTGGTAATCCTGACTCCTGTGTGTTCGAAAAGATATGTGCTTCTATGAAGCCTAGCTCTCTTCTTCTCTTTTTGTATTTACATATTTTTAAGTATATGGGTGATTTTTCTGCATGTGCCTGCGCCATATGCATGCCTGGTGCCTGTGGGGGCCAGAAGAGAGAATTGGATCCCCTGGAACTATAGTTACAGACCATTGTGAGCTGCCATGTAGGTGCTGGGGATCAAATATGGGTCCTCTGAGAGAGCAACCAGTGCTTTTAACTGCTGAGCTGTCTCTCCAGCCTTCATTTTCTTTATGTAGTCTTAGAATATAATTGTATTTGACATTTCTTTTTTAACAGAACTGTTAACATAGCTGTTAACATCTTTTACACACAATGCGCACGCGCGTGCACACACACACACTTAGACAAACAATTGTGAAATTTTATAAAATTTCTGAACTTAGGAAGATTAACAAAACATACACAGTGATTAAATAAATATGCATCTTTGGTTTTTAATGGATAAATAATATGATGATTAACACATTCAATTATGACTATATTTACATAGAGATCTGAATCTATAATGTATGCCAATTATGAATATAATGTCAAACCAATTATACATTCAAGAATTACAGCAGCTATTACCTAGGTAACCACAAAATACATAATCTTAAACTGATTTTATTAAATAAAAAGTTTTCCTTTGGATGCTTGCAATTGCTATGTGTAAAATGAGAAAACAATTTAAAAGAACATGGAACTGTATAAAATATCTTTGAAATTTTGTTTTTACATAATTAGAAAAGACAAGATAATTGAAGTACTTATTTGAATTAAATATCTTAAGGAATATGCAGTTATGATTAATTCCTTATTGTACATTATTACAGTAAATAATTGAATGTGCTTTATTATTATTCTTTGACTACTCTGAGAATGTGTGAGGCAGTGATTGAAAGTTATTTTTACTATGCTGACATTTATTCAATGAGAATAAAAACACAGAAAATTTTCAATAAGTGTAAGTTGCAGAATAATACCTTTTCTTTCCTGTGTGTCTTTCTTGTACTCTATTTTAGCCTGAGTGTATTGAGTGATATCAGGCCAATGTCATCCTTCTCTCCTGTCTCAAGCTGGAGTGTCTAAGTGTTCTTGGGTGTGGTTATGTGGTTATATTGTCTTTAAAAATATATGAGTGAGGAGATATATGCTACTTTGGACACAGTCCTGGGTGTTTCTAAGCAGTCTTACCTGTCTGCTAGCCAGAGAAATTTTCTTGAGGAAATATCTAATTTCCACTATTTAGAAACACTTGATACTAAAGAATGATGGCAGAACATGAAGGAAAAGTGTTAGGATTTGACCAACCTTGTGGATCAGAGTAAATATTGGCCTAGAATTGTCACTTTAGATGAGAGAGAAACAAATTTCTATCTTTTATGCTTCATTCAACTAGTGATAATTCTGTTTATTACGGTAGTGAAATCTCAATAACAGCCATTGATTGGACCAGATTTAGTGAGAAAAAGGTGAGGCAATCCCTGTGTTTTCTCAAGTTCACAGTTTCAATAAATTCACAAATATATGACCTCATTCATACCCAAAATGGTGCCAGTCTTAAATTTTTCAGCCTTCTCTCAGGTACTCATCATGCAGCTCCACCTCCAACTCACACTTCTTTTATCACTTGGGCATGTATTCTGGCTCATAGTTCAAGATGATTTCAAAGGCTTTTTGTTTTTGATCTCACATGCTTGGGAAGAACATTATAGTGTGGGAGTATATGATGGAGGAGCTCATCTCAATGGAAGGAGAAAACAGATTGAGAGAGGAAGAGTCCAGAGATAAGATAGCCCTCCGCCTTGGTCCCCAGTACCCTACATCCTCCAGGTGAGCCCAAGCATCTAAAGTCTTTAAGGAACCACCAGATGAGTAACCAATGAGCCAATGGGACATTTTAACATTTTGCAAATCATCCCACAACAGTGTTATTTAAATAGGGGGGCATTTTGAGGATCAGAGGTCAAGACTTCACCATATGAATTTTGAAAGACAACAGTTTTAAAATGTCCTACCATTTAAAACATGGTAGCCACAAGCCTGTGCAATTCTAGATCCTTTTCAGGTACTGATTTACCTGCGAAAAACCACCACTGAGATAAATATGAATATAAATTCCATTCTATGGATGTGAAAATGGAGGCACAGGGTAGCTAAACACATTTCTAAACATTTTTGACATAGCAAGTGGTAGAGTGTGGAAGAGGTGTAGAGAGCCTGGTCCCACATCTGCTTTCTCAGCCAAATAATTAAAAAGGTGGAATGCATTCTGTGTGAACTTTTCTAGGGGAGAAGATGACATCATGTTTCGACTGCTTTGTTGTATGGCTTTCACAAAGCCATCCGATCTCTTTCGGTCATCTGCATCCCTCTTCTGCTTTGGAATAATTGACATGATGATGTAAAGCCCTTTTGCAAATAAGGACTAAATAAATGTCAGCTGTTGTGGTAATTTAATCAGTAGGAGTGTGTTTGTCACTTATATTTATGAGCAGCCTAGCTACTCGGCTGAGACAGGCTATGTGGGGAAAATAGACCCACGAGAGAATGAAAACAGAAAAATGGTAAAACTGTGTGTGGCAGATAAACCTTTCCAGCTCCTGCAGCAAATCCAACACAGTACCAAATTGTCTTGAGCCTTTATGCACTATACTTTCACACCCAGGTGAAAGGTTAATTGTTCCAAAACTCACCCAGGCGAGCAAGAATAGCACAACCTTTGACATATTAAAACCGGAGTGACACAACACCAGGGTTCAAGATTGTTTGGAATTGGGATGGAGTTGTTTTCTTGTTGGCTAGACATAATCATCAAACACTAACATCAGACAAGGATGCTCAGAAACCGATAAAGTAAGACACAAGAAGATGCCTATTTATATTTATTTATATTTACAAACACAGGTAAAAACAAGCTCACTGTTTCACACAGAAAAACAGCAAGCAGACCTCTTTTCAGGATCACAGAAGGGACAGTTATTCATTACAGCGTTTGCGTCACTGTAGTCCATCTTTAGTGTAGACTGCAATTTATCGAGACACCCAAGTGTAGAATTGTCTCTACTTTACCATACTTCTCAAAAAGTCCTCAATTAAGTCCAAATGCTTTTGTTTCCAGCAGCCTCCATGCTACCTTGCCATGCCTGCCATATCAAAGTATCAGACTTGGTATATTAGCTACTTTTCTGTTGCTGTGATAAACCGCACAACCATGGCAGTTTATAGAACATAATGTTTATTTTTGCTTATACATAATGGTAGGCACAATATGGAATCAGGTGGGGCAGGCATGGTGGCAGAAACAGGAACCTCAGGGCTTACATCTTGAAGCATAGCAGGAAGGAGAGAGAACAAACTGGAAATGGCACATAGCTTTTAATTTCACCCTCCCCTACACCCCCACCCAGTGACATACTTTATGTAGCACTGCATCTGTTAAAGTGTCCCCAAACAGCACAACCAACTGGGGACCAAGGATTCCAAATGCCTTAGACTGCAGGTGGTATTTTTCATTCCAACTACTACACTCAGTTTGGTCTAAACAACAGAGATGTATTTTCTCACTGGTTTTGGAGCTCAGGATCAAGGTTTCCTCAGATTTGGTCTCTTGAGACGTTGTTCTCCTTGGCTTGCAGCTGGCCACAGTTTTGCTAAGTCAGCTTTACCAGAGGCCAGGCTGGTCCTAGGGACCCTAGGTAAGATAGCTCCCATCACCCCTGTTTGCACTCCTTAAAGCCCTGCCAATACTAAAATATTAACTAAAATTTCTTGAGTTATTTTTTTTTTTTTTTTTTTTTTTTTTTTTTTTTTTTTTTTAGAAAACTACCCAAGAGTGAAATGATTTCATGAGGAAAATAGAAATTTCTTTCATTTAAACATTTATTTTGCTTTTAGTATTTAGGTCATATAGGATAAAATAATATGCCAGTCACAATTTTTAAATGTGTAAAAGTAGACATTTCTGTTCTACACTTTGGATGGTAAACATCCCATGTTTTCTATTGATTTGGTCTCCAGCTTTATGCTATCAGCTGTAGAGAGACTTTTAGAAAGTGGAGCCTAGTGAAAGGTTTTCAGATCACTGGGGAGTATACCCTTGAAGGATATATTGGGACCCTTGACCATCCTTTTTCTGTCTTTCTTCCTGACTATGAGAGCAGTGGAATAATCCATTACACACTCTTACTATGGTATGCTGCATTCAATATCAGAGATCTAAAAGCAGAGTGTTGACAATCCTGGACCAGAACTTCCCATACTTAGAGCCAAATGAACCCAAATGAACTTATAAATTGATCATCTGAGGTATTTATGGTATTGATGGAAAGCCAAGTCATTCTGAGTAGCACATTCCGTCTTGTTACCAATAATGTCACACATGGTTCAGCACAAAGCTCCAGTTGTATGCATTCTTACATTCTCCCTGCCCACAATGGAAAGAAAATAATGAGGTTTACAGTGGTGTGAACTGCCTGCCCAATTTAGTTGCTAACTGTCCACCCACTGTTCTTTTCTTTGTGCTTTATGCCAGGGCAGCAGTTTGAATGATCAAATTAAACGATAGACCTAATTAACTCTAAGAACTTTTCAGGCCTCTAACTGGAAAAAAATCTACCTCTTATGGCTCACTTTATTTCCTCACAGAAAAACTGCTTTATACTTGCAGCTTATTACTGCGTGATAATTTATGCAGTATTTGCCTACACACGTACACATTCACCTAACCTTATTTTTAACACCTTAATTCATGCGCTCATAGTCTGTGGCTTGAAATTTCCGCCTTTCTCCGTTTGGTTGCATAGCAACCTCTGCAACTTGTGAACAACAGAATGACTTGCTGTGGAGTGTGTGGGGAGAGGCACTGAGCCTGTCGTTCCATTGGTAAATGTTTGTCATTTATGCTCCGTGGGAGCACGCTTATGGTGGAAGGGTGAGTGACTGAAATAATGAGAGAAAACCAGAATTATCCAGCAGCAAGGACATATGTTCAGACAACTTCATAAATGAACCGACTCCATAATGACTTTCATCCTTTGTCGAAACGTGAGATCCAATATTTGACTTGTACTTCAGGTCATGTGAATATAGAGGTTAAGTTTTAAAGTGATTAGATAGAATCACTACTACATTAAGGAATGTGCTTACTACAAATGAAGTCAGGATCGAAGGGTAGGGATATGTCCAATACAAACAGCATTACAAAGCAATCTCATAAAATTCTTGACTTCTATTCTTCATGACAACCAACAACCTTCCTTAACTCCTGGTTTGGGTCTCTAATCTGTTGGAGAGTACAGCGGTCAAATGCCCAGTACCCCGAGTCCCTTCTTCACTACAAAGACTACTTATCCTTTAAGAATACATCTTGTGAGAGGTGGGTGTAACTGGGGAGAACTCAGGATGGAAATAATTGTACGTGTTTTTCTTTTTACCCAAGACAGTTGCTGTTTTTAGAATTTGTCGTGTTGAAAACCTCACCTTTTATATCCTTTGTCTGGCTAATGCTCCTTATTAAAATATATGCACACAGAGACAATTCCTCTGATGCAGCGCTCCGGGAAGCCTTTTCTCGGCTATGCTTTTCATTTGATTGCGTTGTACTGTGCCTTTGTAATGTCATCCTTGAATGCCTTATTCCTACAATGATTTTAAAGCATTTGTTTTCTGTCTGAGATACCTTTTATTGTCTGCCTAGGGAGCTTCCTATTGCCCAAAGGTACTGGCCCCATTCTGAATTAGATCCTGTCTATCAGAAAGTGTTTCAGTGTTAATGGACTCCTAATGATGCTTTGAGACTATGCTTATTGATAGGATCCACATATCAGATTTCATGTACAGACAAGAAAGTATTATTTTTCTTGCTTCTTGATCTGTTGTCTATTATAAACTCTAGACTCACAATCTTATAAAGCCAATTATCTAATGGGAGGGAAGCAGAACTTTTATTTATAGAATGTCTAGTGTACTTCACAATCCACACATTTTCTCATTTATTGCATGTACCAATCAAGTAGAATTATATGAATTTTACGTGATACAATAACCAACTCTCATGCTAAGACTCTCAATCAAAGTCACAGGGCAGAAGTAGCAGAGAGGTTATTCAAATCTATCTGTTCCATCTCTAAACTCTCTCCTGCCACCCTACTCCATGATTCAGAATGCACTGACTACCATTTGTCAGGCACTGGATAGAAGATATATATATATTTTACTAGGTGTTGTGGATAGAAAATTATGAGCTGTGGGCCTTGAACTCACAGACTTTGTTAAACATATTTAAAGAAAGTCATTGCCTGAGACAACATTGAAGTTCCAGAGGAAGAGTGGAAGGTGTGCAATAGGAGCTGAGCAGAGGACTTGACTGGAGGTTTGAGATACAACAAACAAGTGTTAGTTTCCTACTCAGGGAGATGGGGAAATGAGGAGGAAAAAGAATCTACTAAAACACACTTGTCCCAAAATGCCATAATGACAGCTAATAGCTTGTATAGTAATTTAAGAGATAAAGAAACACTAGAAAGTAAAATAAAGTCAACAGTTTCCGAACTTTGTCATTAATTGTGCTTTCAGTGGTATAATTAGTGCCTTTTGACTCTTCATCTCAACTGTATCACTTATTACATGTGCGATTCTGGGTATATTGAATTCTGTGTCTAAATGTCTTCTATAAAGTCTATGTGATTAAAAACTACCTAGTTTATGAGTTTGTGAAAATGTGCATGAATGGTGACTGATGATTATTAAATCAGAAATTGGTGATTTTAATATTTATTTAATATATAATTTCAGTTTTAGACTCTGTGATCTTAAAATAATTTGAAGTTTATGTTGGTCAGTTAATATGACTAAAACATTGATAATCAAATTTATTCATTCCAGGGATATGACTAGAAATATGCTTGTGTGTTCAAAAACTTAACATCAATACCAATGAATATTTGTTGAGCACTACATACAGACAATTGTGATTCTCGTGCTTGAGATACATATCAATGTTGCCAATGATGTAGTTCATTCATGGAAGGAAGAACAAAAACATGTATGAATAGACACACATTGTATATAATTTTCAAGTAAAAAATCTTTATTGATCTATTTATAGCAAATCATATAACAGTAGCCAAAAGTTCCTGTTTTATAGCTGTCCTCTAACCTGTCTAGTCCAGTGACATATTTCCAACTGTAATCCAGTAATCACAGATGAGTGCCCCTTTCCTGGCTATATAGCTCTAAAAATACAAAAAACAAAACAAAACAAAACAAAACAAAACAAAAACAAAAAAAACAAACTGTTCCTCAAAAGATAAGAAAGGCTCTCCCCAAGTATTTAGTCAACAACTACTGCAACTGTCCAGAACTTCACATTCATCTCTCTTTTATTTCTCAGATTACTCCAGTTTACAAAGAGAACTCAAACCTGTTTGAATCAAGCCCTTCCAGTGCAGTGAGGCTTACTCTACTTTTCCTCCTTACACCCACCAGGACCATGTGGAGATCCTGTGGGAAAACAAGCCAGAGGGACATGGTGTATATTCTTGATGTCTAAATGAAAAGATTGTTTAACCGTATAGAATTCTTAAAATAAGATTGCTTTTTAAAAATTTTTTGGTTTTTCGAGACAGGGTTTCTCGCTGTAGTTTTGGTGCCTGTCCTGTATCTCGCTCTGTAGATCAGTCTGGCCTTGAACTCACAGAGATCCGCCTGGCTTTAAAGGTGTGCACCACCACCACCTAGCCCAGCAAACAATTTAAGGAAGGGAATCTTTACTTTGGTGCACAGTTAAGACAGTTAAGCTGAGGGTATTTATATCTAAGGTTATTACTGGGAGATTTTTCTGGCTGTGTTTTTGGTGGGTTGGGTTATTGTTTGTTCTTTTCTTTTTCTCCTGTTATCACTAGGGGGTGGCTGGTTCACTGATGAATTCTTTCTCTGATCTCCTTTGTTCATCAATATGTCTCTTAAAGTTTCTATTTTTTTCATTTGACTGCCTTTCTTCAGTAGATTATTCCTTCTGGTATCTTTTTTTGTTTGTTTGTTTGTTTGTTTTTTCCAGAGCTGAGGACCGAACCCAGGGCCTTGTGCTTGCTAGGCGAGCACTCTACCACTGAGCTAAATCCCCAACCCCTCCTTCTGGTATCTTTTGTGATGCTGCCTTGCTGGTCATGAATGGCCTTAGTCCATGTTTGTTTTGAAGTGTCTTTATTTCTTTCTCAAAGTTTATCTTTTAGAAGATAACTTTGCTGCATATCATAATCTTGCTTGGTAGTTCAGCGCTTGGAATATATTGTTCCATACTTTCCTGGCTAGTATTTTAGTGTGTTTGTGGATGAATTAGCATTTTCCCTCATAGCTTTCCACACTGTTGCTTTGCAGCTTTGAAATCTTGAGTATGATAGGTTGTGGAGAGGAAGGGAGAATCTTTGTCTAAAGATACCATGTTTTATTTCCTGTTCAATAAATAAACAACACTATTAGAGAGATAGATGGAAAACACAGAGATAAGTGGGTAGATCAGTTTGAGCTCATTCTTGGTTTAGATGACTCTCCCAGGTAGTAGTGTTTGTTTGTTTGTTTGTTTTTGTTTTTTGTGATACCCCTACAACAATGTCCAATAATAAAACAATTCACTAAAAAGTTAGAAAAAAACTAAACATATTAAAAAGAGCTGACAAAATGGTTTGGTGCTGTGGCCAACCCTGGTGTTCTACATTTGATCCCTGAAGTCCACGTGGTAGAAAGAAAGAAACACCTCCCACAAGTTATCTTCTAATCTCCATGCCTACACCATGGAACATGAACTCTTCCAAAAAGAAATATTGTAAGGCAAAAATACAACTAAAGGTTTAGTAGAAAAGAAACATTTGAAGCATCAGGGTCAAGAAAAATTGTGTGAGAGAAATAAATGATGGTGATGATGATGATGATGATAATGGTTAGGTCACCTTCATCTTTTGTTCTCCAAATCTACCAGCACTGCCAATTACATGCATGATCCAGGGGATTGAGTGTTAGTTAGACTTGTAGACTTTTTTGACGTTCCTTTGGTTTATGCTGGTGTTGTGCCTGTCCTGGAAAAGTGACTATTGTCTGTCAGAGCTGACAGTACTATTGTGGCTTTCCTACTTTTCATGATAGAAGCATTTACCAGTCAAAATTAGCTTTGAGTGTGCAAGCAGGAAAGATTCTCTTACTCTGCTAAGCACCAAGTTCATAATCTCTGGGGTGGCTCATGTGCTGGCTATATGGTGCCAGCAATATGGGAAGAAACAGTAGCATGAGATTTTTATAGTGGAGGATTTATCTTCATTCATTCAAGATATTATGAATATTAATCAATCTGCTCAAGAGATGTACTTCAGAATTCTCAGGCTACACTGCAGTCAAGGGCAGATAGATAGGCACATAGGTAGTCCTAGAAGTTGAACCTCTGTTCATCTTATACTAAGAACTATCAAACCAGAGCTAGTCTATCAGCTTCTGGATACTGGAAGCCTCTTATAGCCTGCTCCTCACCTTCTTGTGTCTGGCCCTGTGGCTCTGTAAAACCATTAACCAGGGCGCACTCTCTCTTTCTCTCCTCACTACACACACACACACACACACACACACACACACACACACACACACACATTTTTCTTTGTTATTCAGATTTAAGAATATATTAGCTTCAAACAATAACATCTCTCTCAAAATGATACCAGTTACTTCTCTCCAGTCATATAAAGCAACAGGTCAATAGCCCACAATGCCGATCCACTCACTGCCTCACAAATCTCAGCAAGTGTGGGTTTGTCAGGGTTGTGGACTTGTCCTGATGATAGGACTATTAGTCTGTTCTCTCCTGGGCTGCCTGATTATCTTTAGATGGGGTTGCTTCCAGGTAGTCATAGTGCTGGAGTTGTGTTTGGTCTGGCTTCTGTGCAGTGTGTTGCCCATCTTTGCATCTAGACTTCTCAATGATTACGTCACTACCTTAATGAGTTTCTAAAGCTCTTCATATTTTTTCATTTTTGAGTAGAGTCTGTTCTTTATGGGTATTTTGCTTAATCAAGTCACATGAGATAGCTTCTAGTCTTCCACCTTACATAGAAGTTATAGTTATGGTTAATTTTTATTTTCACTATTTCATCTTATACTATGTTTGCTGTTTATTTCTTTCCTTCTTATATATGTTGGGTTGATCTACTTTCTTAAAAAATTATCTTTTTTATTTATAATTATATATTCTGTTCATATTTCCTTATTGTTATCCTTAAAATTTTAACATATGTATCTAACAAGAATACAAAGAATTTATACTTTATGCTTTCTTTCAATATAATATAATTGGTTGAATATTTTCTCATTAATAAAAAACGTCTTGCTTTCTACATTATTATGATAAGGTGAATTAGTTCTGCCTTGATTTTATATACCCTTAAATAGTCATTAGTCTTCTTTACAGTCCTTGCTTTCATGCTTGCTAATTCTCTTAGTGTTTTCTGGCAATTCACTAATTATCTTTTCAGGATCATTTAATTTTATCTCTTAATATTCTTTATTTACTGAAGATTACATTTTTTGTTTGTTTCCAAAATCTGCTTGGGTTATACTTAATTTCATAGTCAAGGGTCCATTGTTTCTTTAAATATATAGGCTTTAGATATACTTTGTATGTTATATGAGGTTGTTATATTACCTGAAGTCGTGATTATCTTACCTGCTGTTTGTAACATCTGCTGATTCTCACTCTGTGTGGATCTGATCTCCGTATATTTATTCCAATTTTAGATTGCTTATCTTCAGCAGACCAATTCCATTGGCTAAATTTAGGGTGCATTTCTTAAGTATCAAAGATTTACCAGCCTGCAAGCATTATCATTTCACATTAATTTCTAAGCTTTAGAGATCTTGACCAAGCTATATGTGGGAATTTAAATGAAAAATATGACTAGGACTAAGCGTCTGGTCACAAAATCTTGCCAGAGATGCCTTCTTCCTCCATTGGAATAGACAGGATAGACAGAATAACAAGAATAAATTGCAACCTTTTATTTCTCTTTTCTAGGAAGTAAGAATATGGTGATAGCTCAGCATTTCCCATGATTCTACCCACTTTGAAAGTCCTAGTTTTATAGGAATTGGGAGGGATGGTGAAGGGGTTTACGTTGGTTAGTGCCTATGGCTCTTTGTTGAGCAACTGCCCGTTCTCTCCAGGTACTTGCTTTTCTGGATTTTACTCTACTCTTCATTTTACTCCAAAAAATTGTTATTTTCGGTTGTGAGCCTAGCCTTTAACGGCTGAGCCATTAGCTTTCTCCCTCAGCCTGAAAGGGTCCGATTTGCCATCAAAAGACGACCTCTACTTTTTTCTTTTGTATTTTGATAAACACTGAAGAAACTGGAGCTGTTAAATTTATCTTGGGGAAATCTCAGAACTGGTTTATTTGGTGTCGTGGAACCTCTTACTGCTTTCAATACACAATTAGTTTTTTTTTCTTTTTTCTTTTTTTTTGGTTTTTCGAGACAGGGTTTCTCTGTGTAGCTTTGCGCCTTTTCTGGAGCTCACTTGGTAGCCCAGGCTGGCCTCGAACTCACAGAGATCCGCCTGGCTCTGCCTCCCGAGTGCTGGGATTAAAGGCGTGTGCCACCACCGCCTGGCCTCAATACACAATTAGTAATCAAAAAAAAAAATTGTTATTTTCCCCCTCTCATTCTGTTTATTTTAAATCCGTTTCCTGTGTTTATTCTCCGTGTTTGCACATTTTAGAAATTGAAGACTTAGGTTTTCCTAGTTCTCCGTATTGGAAGACATGCATCTATATTCACAGCAATACCTAGTGGGTTAAAGAAGCAGTTGGCTCTGCTATGGTGGTGCTAAGGGAGTCACTGTGATCTTACAGCACATTTTCCTACACCGTGTCCATGTAATTCTTTCTAAGTCACAAATCCAATTACAACATGGCAAAAAGCCTGTAAGTGATTTTGCATGCTCCTGGGGTAAACTCTAACCACCACCACCACCACCACACGTCTTTACTGACTTTCTTCCTGCCCTGTCTTTTCTGTGGCTTCGTGTGTTTTAATTTTTTTTTTAATTTTTATTTTATGAGCACTGATTGGAGTTTTGTCTGCATATATGTCTGTGTGAGCGATGTCAGATGCCTTGGAATTGGAGTTACAGACAGTTGCAAAGTGCCATGTGGGTGCTGAGAGTTGAACCTGGGCCCTCTGGAAGAACAGCCAGTGTTCTTAACCACTGAGCCATTTCTACAGCCACCAGCTTCATGTGTTTTGCGTGTTGTTAAAGAGAATACTTCAGGTTTGCTAAGTTTGTCGTTTTGTGTCCACCTTAGACATTTTAGCATGCCGATCTTACTGCTTGGAACAGAACCGCTCTTTACCTCTCACATCCACCCTATATTCTTTGATGATTATTTATTTTCAGAATTTACTTTGCAGTATCAGTTCTGGAGGTATTTTTTGGTATCCCTCCCCTTACTCAGCCATCCATCTCAAATATATGCTGCCACACCATCCTATACTTGCTATTTCTTCTACTGTGTCACTATTTCTACTGCTGATTTATTAGGAATTATTTAAAAGTTTTCAAATTATATGATAGCAGACAATAATATTATTATCTCACTCGTGATTATGTACTTTTTAGTGTTATATAGTAGGAAGTTTATATTTTTTGAATATTTAGTTTAAAATTGTTATGATTATCAGCACTGTCAATAGTTATCATTTATGTAGCTAGTGCTACATAGACATTACTGGCATTGTGTTAGTTTAGGGAAAGTTCAATGTGGGCTTATTTATCAGAGCATTTAAAAATGGAAAATGTCCTACATTTCATCATTTTAGTTTATTACTCCACAAGTCTGAGTGTTTATAACTACATTTTTTAAACTCTTTGGTTCTTTGCTCTTTAGGGGGTCTGCCACCAGTGTCCAAATAAATACACACAGA
The DNA here is from genome assembly GCF_049852395.1 of Peromyscus maniculatus bairdii. Lineage (NCBI taxonomy): Eukaryota > Metazoa > Chordata > Mammalia > Rodentia > Cricetidae > Peromyscus > Peromyscus maniculatus. The sequence continues at coordinate 30,541,562 of NC_134869.1, forward strand.
CGCTTATTCTTTCTTTTGAATGCTGGATCTTAGCTTGGCTTTTTCTTGCCAGCTTTTCTTAAATTATTCTGTCTAACTTTTGCTTCTGGGCTTTTACCTTTCTCTATTTCTGTGCTTCTTTCCTTACTCCTTATTCCATGGCTGGCTGTGCAGCTGGGTGTTTGGCCCCTGGAGTCCTCCTTCTTGTCCTATTTATTCTCTTTGCTTGCCAGCCCTGCCTATCCTTTCTCCTTCCCTCCTATTGGCTATTCAGTTCTTTATTAGACCAATCAGGTGTTTCAGACAGGCACAGTAACACAGCTTCACAGAGTTGAACAAATGCAACATAAAAGAATACAACACATTTTGCATCATTAAAACAAATGTTTCACAGCATAAATGAATATAACATATCTTAAAATAATATTCTACAACAACTACACAGAAAATGGAGAAGTTTTTGAATGTGGTGTTCAAGTAGAACACTAGATGGCCCATTTATTTGAGTGGGTATATGATGATAAGACTGTCATATAGACAAGTAGAGACATCAATATGATTGTGTCTTGTATACTAATGTGCAGAGTAGAAAAAAAAAGCCTAAGAATTTTCAGTGTAGTTTTTCTTCCTGAAGCAGACATCACACTTAAAATATAGTGAGCTACCTGATATCAAACACAGTAAGATAAGTCTGTTCAGATACTGTAGAACGCTTTATGGTCCTAGATAAGGCTGTGGCACAACCAATGTGGATTTCCATGTATCTTCCTGGCAAAGACATATAGACTGAAGTACGCATGCATACCAATACCAGAATGTATTTATGAGAGCAAACAGGAATGCATGTAAATGCCAGTACATCAGATGGTCACATACACCCATGTATGTTGCTACCAAGTGAGGAGTTTTAAAGTAGGATGGGAGACAGTAAATGCATTATTCTAATATATAGCAGAGGACACTTGAATGGATTGTAGTTCTCAAATTCAGATAGTCTTATTTTTAGGTTGGATTTCTGAATTTTAGTTGAGGCTTTCAGGATTATTTATATTTTGGAGTTGACCATGCAATGACTAGCAGTTACCATTCTTGTCAGCACTTAGCTTCCCAATTATAAACCACTGTGGTTATTTGCTCCTATGGTTTGAGTCTGAAATGTCCACCATGGGTTTGTGCTTTGAGTTTTTGTTTGCTGGCTTGCAGCTCTATGTCGGGAGGCATGGGCTAGCATAGGAAAGGAGATGCTTTGAATGTTAACCCGACCTCTCTACAGGTTATGACCTGCTTTCTACTTTCTGGTCCTCTATGGTATGAAGAGCATCTTCACATGTTCCTGTCACTGTGAACTGAGCTGACCAGTCATACCTCCCCCATCATGATATACAAAACCTCTTTGAAACTGTGGGTCTACGTAAATCTTTCCTTCCTTTAGTTGATTCTGTCAGATTTTAGGTGCTGTGGATGAGTGATTGATAAATAAAATGCTGATTGGCCAATAGCCAGGCAGGAAGTTTAGGTGGGACAAAGAAGGAAGAGAATTCTTGGAAGTGGAAGGCTGAGGCAGAGAGATGCTGCCAGCCACCACGATGAGAAGCAGATGTCAAGATACTAGTAAGCCACGAGCCACATGTCAACTTATAGATTAATAGGATTAATAGAAATGGGTTAATTTAAGATACAGGAACAAAATGCAAGAAGCCTGCCATGGCCATACAGTTTATAAGTAATATAAGTGTCTGAGTGATTATTTTATAAGTGGGCTGCAGTACTGGATGAGGGGGCTTGGTGGGACCCGGAGAGAAACTTTCCAGCTACATTTAGGACCAAAGAATAAACAGCTGTAACACAATACATATGTGTTTCCTTATCCCACCTTAAATGCAGCTCGTGGAGCTCCTTCTCCACATGTAATGAGTTGTTGTTTGATGGACTGAATTTTTTTAAGAATGACAAGCATACCTTCTGGACATCAGCAGCAGCCATGGTCATGAAGGTTCACAAAATAAGGAGCTGGAAAAGTTTTCAAAGTGAATTTAAGTTACAGATTTTGGAGAATATATTAAGCCAAGAGGAGTCACTAAAATGACAGATTCTCTAGGAAATTCAGAGAAAGACTGGATGAGGTCAGGATGGATGTCCTTGGTAGTTTGTTACTATTATACTCGTGTTTTAGGGCCATTTAGAGTCTCTTAATGAATCCTATATAATGCTCAACCCAGGGTAATAAAATTCATCTTGCTCATGTATTTTGTTAAAATGATACTGACATAAATAGCTCAGAATAAACAAGGTAAAATGGTCTTCAAACAGGGACTATGCTAGTATGTTAAATGGTCAGGAACCCTAAAATTCCTTGGTATGGAAATGCATTTATGAACATATGTGTTGTTGAGCAACAACCCTTAGGAACTGTGGCTACGTTTTATAAGTTAAAGTCTACTGATGTCCTTAGGCCTAGGGTTCTAATGTATTTTTTTTTTTTTTGTATAGTGTGTTATTTTGGAAGCCTGTTATGAGCTCTGACTTGTAAAAGCACATGGAAAAAATATGGCAAGTAGTCAAAAAGATTTCAGATTTCTTATTTTTAATTAGCAAACTTAACTTTTGTGATGGTATTTAAATATATGATGCTGTATGGCAGTTTCCTCCAAATTGAAGCATTCCTCCTCCCCCAGGAGCCTCCATAGGTAAACAGATGGCCACATGTCTGGAAGCGCAGACACTTGGAAGATCCTTGAACCTCTCCCTAGCACTAGGAAAAGGAGTAAGCCACTGATGGGGGGTGGATTCGAAGCAGCTGGATGGCAGAGAGAAGAGATAGACTTTCCAGCTGCCTATGAACTACGCAGAGAGATCCAGGGTCTCAGCTTTCCTAAGTCTTCATCCTTGACATGATGGGATTTTTAGGGATTCTACTACTTCTGAGTCATCTCTGCTCCTTGTAAGTGACCCCTCACTGTACTTCCATTAGTAACCCTAATAAGAACTCGTTGGTCTACCAAATTGAACCTTAGTGGAATTATTAATTTGTTCATGGGTTTCCTCTCTAGTGTGCATAGATGTGTGGATGTTGCATCTCCCCAGGAGAAGTGTGTCAAACTGCACATGTTTACCTCACACCCCTTCCTCTACCATTCCATCATTCTGAAATGTTCCTCCACCAAGTGTGACTCCTCCATGTCATTTGTTTCTTTATTAAATGTCACTCCTTTAGAAAAATCATCTTTATGTACTCCATTCCCAATGTGTCATAGACAACTAAATAATTACTGAATGAATACATTAATGATATTTAAAACTGTATTATCATACAAATTCACTCTAGTTGTTTTCTAGTAGGAAAATTACACAAATATTTTTGTAGTATCTTTCTATATAAAACACATGTGTTTTTTTAAAGTAACCCTGAAATTATTAGGATACTATGAAGGCTTAAAAAAGTATATTTTACTACAGAGACTAAACCAAACTAGTGGGAACTCATAAAACTTAGACCAACACCTGTGGAACCTCCACAGGACCAGACTAGGCCCTTTGCATAAGTGAGACAGTTGTATAGCTTGATCTGCTTAAGGTGCCCCCTGGCAGTAGGATCAGTATCCATCCCTGGTACATGAGCTGGCTTTTTGGAACCCATACCTATGGTGGGACACTTTGCACAGCCTTGAGGTATGGGGAAGGGCTTGGACCTGCCTCTATTGAATGTACCAGGCTCTGCTGACTCCCCATGGGAGGCCTTACCTTCTTGTAGGAGGGAATTGGGGGTAGTTTTTGGGAAGTTGGGGGGGGGAGGATGGAGGGGCAGGAGGAGGGAAGAGGGGGATCTGTGACTGTTATGCAAAATGAATAAAAAAATCTCTTAATTAAAAAAGCATAAACAAAATTGAATTGGAATTTTAAAGATTTTTTTTCTTTTTTTTAAACTTTTTTCTCTCTTTTATTTTCTCCCTCCTCCCGCCCTCCCCCCAGCCAACCCCCCATTCCCATCTCCTATAGGGCAAGGACTCCCCTGGGGATTTCACTCAACCTGGTAGATTCAGTCCAGGCAGGTCCAGTCCCCTCCTAGGCTGAGCAAAGTATCCCTGCATAGGCCCCAGGTTCCAAACAGCCAGCTCATGCACTGAGGACAGGTCCCGGTCCCACTGCCTGGGTGTCTCCCAAACAGTTCAAGCTAATCAACTGTCTCACTTAACCAGAGGGCCTGATCCAGCTGGGGGTTCCTCAGCTATTGGTTCATAGTTCATGTGTTTCCACTAGTTTGGCTATTTGTCCCTGTGTTTTTTCCAATCTTGGTCTCAACAGTTCTCACTCATACAATCCCTCCTTGTTCTTGCCGATTGGATTCCTGGAGCTCCACCTGGGGCCTGGCCGTGGATCTCTGCATCAGCTTCCATCAGTCATTGGATGCGATTTCTAGCAAGACAGTTAGGGTGTTTGGCCATCCTATCATCTGAGTAGGTCAGTTCGGGCTTTCTCTCGACCATTGCCAGAGAAATTAAAGATTTTTTTTCTATATTGCCAAATTAGAATGAAATATTGCCAAAGCAAGATGGGATTGATATCATCAGTTACATATTAATAGTATTGGATATCATGTCCATAGCAAGGTCAAGTTAGTTAGAGTGAATGCTTTTGAAACAGCAATAGATGTCCTTGGACAAATAGAATTGGAATCAATAATTGGTTTAGATAACTTTCTACCCATAGGATTTTTAAAAGAGAGGTCTTTTCCTGGGCTGACAAGAGATATCAGTGGGGAAGGCTCTTGTAGCTTGTAGCCTGAAGACCTGAGTTCAAGCTCTAGAGTCCACATGGTGGAAGGAGAGCGTTGACTCCTTCAAGTTGTTCTGTCACCGCCACACATTTGCTGTGACAGACACATCCCCCCCCCACATATAAAGAAACAAAAATAATGTCTTTCCCTCTTTCTCAGCTCTTCTTCTTCGTTCTCTTCCCATTCCACTTTCTACTTCTTTCTTTCCAATTCTTTCATTCCTCTTCTTCCTGGACCCCCTTAGTTAAGAAACCCCGCAGAGTGGAAGAATGGACAAGTTTCATCCAAAGAGCAAATGGAAAGCAGCACCTAAAAATAACACTGCTCTTTCACTGCTGCTATTCTGGGAAAGTCTCTTTGTATTTTTAGAACGTCTACAATCTGAGAGGTGTGATGATCAATGGCATCGGGGGAGGGAGCTGTGATGGACTGGCAAGAACGGTCCAGATAGGACAGTCTGTGGTCTATTTTACTAAATGTATTCTTCTTCAGGAAGACAGGTGACAAACTTGCTCTAGCATTGTGTTTTGAGGACATGCTCCCTTAGCTTATTTATTCATTTCCCAGGCACATAAATTATACAGTTGTAGCTTTTCTTTATCAAGATGTGTGAGAAAGTGATGATGGATTAATGATATGAAGGTGCTCAGGAGAGTTAGGAACTGTATAATGTTCATATTAAAACTTGAAATATGGTTTCAGGATGTTGCTTTATGCAGATACTGACATTTATCTAGTGCTGTGGTTCTCACCCTTCCTAATGCTGTAACCCTTTCATACAGTTCCCCATGTTGTAGTGACCCAACCAAAAAATTGTTTCATTGCTTCTTCATAACTGTAATTTTGCTACAAATATGAATCATAATGTAAACATATGATATGCAGTATATCTGATATGAGATTCCCAAAGGGGTTACTACCCACAGTTTGAGAATCATTGATCTACTGTATTAGAGAAATTTGCATTATATTTAGACATCTCTTATATTCATATATTAAAACATACCTCAGGAAACTATACATATATATAATATATTCCAACTGTTTGTCCATTGAGACAAAGGGAATTTAAAATAAAAAAAATATTTACGTGTGTGCTGTGGGATGTTTTGTATGTTGAATGTGTTGCTCTGGTTGGTTAATAAATAAAACATTGGCCAGTAGCCAGGCAGGAAGTATAGGCGGGTCAAGGAGAGAGGAGAATTCTGGGAAGTGGAAGGCTGAGTCAGAGAGACATTGCCAGCCGCCATGATGAGAAGCAGATGTTAAGATACTGGTAAACCACGAGCCATGTGGCAACATAGATTAATAGAAATGGGTTGATTTAAGATATAAGAACAGTTAGCAAGAAGCCTGCCATGGCCATAGAGTTTGTAAGCAATATAAGTCTCTGTGTTTACTTGGTTGGGTCTGAGCAGCTGTGGGTTTGGCGGGTGAGAGAGATTTATCCTGACTGTGAGCCAGGCAGGACCAGGAAAACTATAGCTACACATGTGTGTATATTAGGGGGTGGAGTTCATGCATACCATGGCACAATGTGGAGGTCAGTGGACAACTTGTGAAAAGTAGTTTTTTCCTTCAACCATATGGGCCTCTTTCTTATAATTAAACCAAATAATGAAGCAAGTGTCAGAAAGAGCCCAGGGGATTGTATCAAAACAAAGATGTGGCTTCATTTAATAAATTCTTAAGCTAGGGGGCACCAAGAGAGCCTTGCCAATTGGGAGTGCCTAGTGTGATAATATGAATGTAGATACACCATTTCCATGGTAACTAAACCAGTACATTCTGCTGGGAGTTTGGATACTGGCTTTGGGATTCTTATGGCACTGCTAACCAGTTACAGGTACCTTTCTGCAATATCAGGATCTGACATTCAAGGTATTGCTAAGGAAATTGAGGAAGCGTTTGAAAAGAACTCAGTGGCGATGCACACAAAATTTGCAGTCCCTCATAAACTTAGTACAAGTTACCAGAGCAAAAGGAAGTACACTTAGAAAAAGTGCAGTTTCTAAAACAGTAGTTCTCAGCCTGTGGGTCACAACCCACTTGGGAGTCATGTATCAGATATCCTACACATCATATAATTGCATTACAATTCATAATAGTAGCAAAATTACAGTTATGAAGTAGCAATGAAATAATTTTATTATGGTTGGGATCACCACAACATGAGAAGCTGTATTAAAGGGTCGCAGCATTAGGAACATTAAGAACCACTGCTCTAAACAGGGGCTGACGGATTACAGTCACACTGTGGATTGTGTATGTGACATTATATTTCATGTGAAACTTAATGTAATTGACCTATCTTAAGCTAAGGCAAATAAGATTGTTATACGAATGACATTGTTGATATGTGTCTGTAATCCCAGGAAGCGGTATAAAGTGTGCCTGGGCTGGGGAGTTAGATCATGTCTTAAAACAGGATTGGTGTAGAAGAAAATATTCTCCCCATAATTAGTCTTTGGTATTTTTCTTGGCTTAGTAATAAGGCCTCTATGGAGATAAAAAGGACAGCTATAAAAAATTGTGCCTTTGTTGGTGAAAAGAGAAAAATAAAGTACCATAGTTAATTATTTGATTAATTAATCATCATTGATTACCTCAGAGGAAACTTCTTACTTTCCCATCAATTTCTGTAATGTTCACAACTGTGCAAATGCATCTTACTCCTAAGTATGAGAACCTTAGGCAATGAGAGGCAAGTGGTTTTCTGTTAGTGTTGCTGGACTAGAGGTCATTTAAATCCAAACTCCTCACTGGAAGGTAAGAACGCTGAAGGTTGTGAACTTATGAAATATAGGTGATGAATTTCATTTAGGTTCCTCTCTCTCTCTCTCTCTCTCTCTCTCTCTCTCTCTCTCTCTCTCTCTCTCTCTCTCTCTCTCTCTCCCTCTCTCTCTCTCTCTCTGTGTGTGTGTATATTTAGGTAGACATATACACACACACAGTTAGTTTTCAAGAGAGGTGGAACAGAACTTTCCAGGATCTCAAAGACACTTACAACCCTTTATTCTCAACCTGCATTTTTTATTAGGAAACTAGCAAAGTGTTATGAGACTTAGTCTGTATTTGCTAAAAGTTCTGTATTGGGATATTAATACAGTGTGTTTTAGTAGGATGAACCAAGAAGCAGTTATATAAACTGAGAAAATAAGCAGGATGGAAAGCTATGTACTGACATCAGGGATGGAATAGAAACATATTCATGGGCTGAGAAAAAGCTACAGATGTAATAATACTAATGATGGCTTGGGCATGTGATGCAGCTTACTGATTACCAATTTACTGCCAACCCACAGCTGTACTGAGAGGACACTACAGTGGTGTGATACACTGTGTATGAATAGCACTTTAGAAAAAATGTAATGGGATAATTTTACTTAATTTTCTAGAGATATATTTATATATCCTTAAAATAATCTAAGCCCACAAACAAAACATGCAGAAATTTAACAAAAAATATTATTTGTTGATAAACTTTTTTCTGTAAAGGCAGCAAAATCAAGATCTTGATTAGGGAGAGATGATTGAATAGTTCATGTTTTGCATGTGGACTTAAATAGACATTCTAAAAATGAGAGGAGAATTTCATTTTGGTTACTGCAGAATTCTGATCATTTATATTATTGATATTTTAAGTCCTCCAATAGACATTGTTGACCCTTGTCAATTTTTATTGATATGTAAGTTTTATGAATTATTCTGATGGGTAAAGTTCAATGCAACGAGTTCAAATTAGGAATGGTGGTAATGTTCATTTTAGCTTATGGATATCTTAAGCATGAGAAATTATGACATCAGTGAAAGCAAGTACTATTAGTAAGATGTTGATTGAGACTTATAAATATAATTAAGATTGGGATAGGAGGCAGGCAAAAACAAAAGTACTCAAAGCAATTAAACTTTATTATGGTAGACATATTGTTTGACTTTGATGAAAACTCATATTAAAGTCACCATTCATTGAGTAATTTCCTGTAAGACTTAAGAATAAACCCAAGAACAAGACCATTATGTTATTGTGTAGTAGTCCACAGTGTGCGCAATTTATTCAGAATGCTTTTATCTGAAACAAGATACTTTTTTCCCCCTCTGTGTCCCAGCATCCAAATTAACAGAGTTGCTGCGGGGATTAAATATTTTAGTAAAAAAATACTAACACATACTTAATGCAAAATGTTGACCATATTATTGATATTGCCAGCATTGTTCATATTTGTGAACTGTGATATTAAGGTATAGAGGGCTGAATGTAAAGAAAAATATAAAACACAAAAGGGTTAAGAAAGTAGAACCCATATTGATAGCCTTAGGATTTTCATACTTCAGGCTATTTTGACCAATGAGAAAATTAACATTTAAATATTATTGGTAATCTGTGAACGTCTAGAAAAGGAGGCAGTGACCATTATAAGCCCAGGTAGATTCGTTTCAAATGAACTGCGTCAAGCTAAACACATTTCTCTTGACAGAAAATTACTTTAAAAGTAGGTTGTTTTTTTTCCTTGTGATTGTGAACAGGATAAAGAGGAAAGAATGGCAGGTACAAGAGTAATTGATTAGAGAATGTATCTGAAACTTGAACCAAAGTATCCTGATTAATGAGTTAATGAAGACATGAGAATTTGTAGCTGTGTATTTGGGACTTTAGTTTTGGTCTATTCAATGAAGAAGAATGATTCAAAATGTTAACAAGAAGAACTTCATAAAATATAATCTCAAGATGTAGTTTATATTAATCAATATTTATAAGTAAATAAAAATTAGACAATATTTTTAACTTAATGTAGGGAAAATATGAAATTGGATTTTCAGAAGTGTTTAGCTAAAACAGTTATTAGACTTCCATGCTCATAAATACTTATTCTAGAAAATAAGGCTAAAAATTAATAGCAACTGTGTATCTATACTAGTTAAGGAAGTCTTGTAACCAACTAATACCCTTAGCACCATGAACATTAGTCAGTAAGAATGAAGCTTCTAGTTGGGCATCAGCTCAAGTTTTTCATGAAGTAAGTTGGGTCTTCAGCAATATCATTTGCCCATTTAAAAACTTGTTATTCATTACTTATTTTTGGTTATTGTATTGGAGTTAACTTTATATTTTGCCAAATTCTAATATACAACCTTTTTAAATACACAGTTTGCACACATTAGTTTATGGCTTCCCTTTTATTTTTATTTTTCATTTGCTATGCAAAAGCTCTTGTTTGATGTTGTCATATTTGTTTATTTCTCATTTTGGTGCCTGAGCTTTGAGCATGGAACCTAAGACACTATCAAGACAATATCAAGGAGATTTTTCTCCCATTTCTTCTAGGAGTTATTTAGTTTTAACTCTTTTTATATTTAATTAATTTATTTCATATCCCACTTGCAGTTTCCCCTCCCTCCTCTTCTCTTAGTCCCTCCTCCATCACCCCCTTCTGTTACCACCCCCAAATCCAATCCTCCTTTGTTTCTGTTCAGGAAAGGGCAAGTCTCTCATGGATATCAACAAAACATGGCATATCAAGTTGCAGTGAGACTTCCCTATGGATTAAGGCTGGGCAAGGCGACCCAGTATGAGGAGTAGGCTCCCAAAAGCTAGTAAAAGAGTCAGACAGTCCTGGCTTCCACTATTAGGAGTCCCATAAGAGGACCAAGCTACATAACTGTAACATATATGAAGAGTCCCTAGGTTAGTTCCATACAGACTCCTTGGTTATTGTTTCAGTCTCTGTGAGCCCTTATGAACCCAGGTTAGTTGATTCTGTAGCTTTTCTTCTGGTGTCCTTGACCCCTCTGATTCTTACAATCTTTTCTCCCCATCTTCTGCAGAATTCCTGAGCTCTGGCTAATGTTAGGCTGTTGGTCTGCAACTGTTTCCATCAGTTGCTGGATGTAGCCTCCTTGATGACAATTGGGCTAGGCACCAATCTATGAGTATAGCAGAATATCTTTAGGCATCATTACACTGACTTTTTTTTTCTTCAGGATAGGTTCTATCCTAGGACTCTGGGCCATCCAGCCTGTGGGTCCTGGTACTTCAGGCAGTGTCAGGGGTGGGTGTACTTTCCTGGCATGGATTTTAGATTAGATCAGTCATTGGTTGGCTACTCCCTCAATCTCTAGGCGACCTTACCCAAGCACACCCCATAGGCAGGACGAGTTGTAACTCTTAAACATAGATCTTTAACCAATTTTTGTTGACTTCTGCATGTAATATAGCATAGGAACCTATCATATTTCATTGGATGTGAAAATTGAATTTTCAAAGTGCTATTTGTTGTTGAGAATATATCTTTTCCCCACTGCATTTTCTTAGCAAGCTTGTACTACAGTAGTATATTTGAGACTATACCTTAGTGCCTCTCAGTATAGTTGAGAATATACCCAAAGGAGCTGAAGGGCATGTATTTAGGTGATATCTGTGCTTCCATGCCAATTTGTCATGTTAGCATTGTACAGAAAAGCCAAGGCTAGAAGTAAACTAAGTGTTTGTTGTCACAAAAATGCCTAACTGAAATGTAGCATGTACACACACACACACACACACACACACACACACACACACACGAAGAGGGTCCTCCTATTTGTGATAGTGATGGTGCACTATAGACATTATGGTAATTGCAGAACTCAAAATACACAAGCAATAATTCTTTATGATTTTACTTACATTAAAAATCTATAAAACCAAAGTAGAATGTGAAACTTTACAGTTTCGATGAGCCTACAGATCTAATGCATAGCATAAGAACTGTAATTTTCTATTCTATATTGTTAATGTGAAGAGAAGGTTTTTGGGTGCTCTTACACCTGCACCTGCACACATTTGCATACATACTCATACACACTCATACACACACAATGTATCTATGTAAGTTGATGTATATGCTGAATTGTTTGACCACAACAATAATTTATATTTTATATGCACATTCAAACATTCTGACATATACAGTAGAATGGACTTTAAAAAACAATTAAAATTAGGCCAATTAAAAACGAGCACAGGACTTCATTAGAATTTTCTCCAAATATAATATTCATATATTCAAAGACACATGAAAGGGGCATAAATGCTGTGAGGAATTATAGAAATATAAATTAAGACAGTAACTAATACCTCACATCTACTACAGTAAGAGAGATATGTAATTATAGGTATTGATCAAGGCATGATGAATGCCCAACCTTCATCTCCATTGCTGGATAGAATGAAATATGGTGTAGCCACTTTGGAAAACTGGCAGTATCTTAAAACATTTACAGTAGAGTTAACATATAATTCAGCAATTCTACTTCAAGCTATATAAACAAGAGAAATGAAAGTATAAAACTATACAGAGATGCTCACCATATAGATTTTAATATACCAATATAAGAAAAAAACTCAAAATTGTTCATTAATGATCAAATAAAATTAGTGTGTTCAAACAATGGGATATTATTCAGCAATATAAACTATGCTGTAAGGTGAATGAATATTAAAACTATATAGAAGTAGAGAAATGATTATAAAGGAAACAGACCAGCAAATGTAACTACAAAATTGTGTGTTCTCACTTATATGTGATGTCCAGAATAGGGGGATTTATAACTAGAGAAAGTAGATTTGTGACTTTGTGAGTTTAAAAACTTGGGGCCAAGATGTGGAATTTATTGTCAAATAGAAGGGATTTTTCTTTTTTGAGACAATGAACATGTTCTAATACGGATTGTGATAATAGTTTAACCACTCTTGTGTATACTTAAGTTTGAACTGTACACTTGAAATGAATGGATTCTGTGTTCCACGGATTGCAGTGAAGCTCTTAAAAAAACAAAAACTATTAGTTCAATTTGAACAGAAGGTATGGGAGACATATTTGGTCTCTACAAAGGGAAATGAGTTACTGCTAATGGAGCCGTCTGATTCTATAATGCTTTAAGCCAAGATGCTTAAGATGGATAGGAATCAATGTAAAGTTTAAGTAAGAAGAGCATGGATGGCATCGATGGTCGTCCAGTATTCTCTTAACTTGATAGTTCACTACTAGGTAAGAAACAAGTTAAACAGTTATTAAAATATGAAACGACAATATGACATTTGTGAAACTGTATCTTGATCAATCATCTTTTTCAAAATAAAAAAAAAAAGCTATCAGTTTCATAGAATGGTGACTTAGTTCCATGAAGAGAATATATATAAGTTGTCTTCTGGTCCAAATATGAAAAAAAAAGATTCTCACTGGTTCTGTTCATTGATCAGTTTCCTTAGAAGACAATTTATTCTTAAATTTCAATGGGACCATATTTTCTTTTCAGAACTATTCTGGAAAGCTGTGTCTTCACCATGATCTCTTTTTCTGACTCTGTGAGCTTGCTTACACTTTAAATTTATCAGCAATGTGGAGTTAATAATGGCACCAAGCTCCTTTAACATAGAGTCCAGCATATCATGAAGGCTGTAAACATGTTTCTTAAAAATGCTAGACAAGAATACATGAACTCTGCTCATTATATGAATAGAATTTAAGTGAAATGTTAGAAATTCAGTGGAGATCTAGGGGAGAAAACGAGTTAATCAGGAGAACCGCTTTGGGATTTACTTATATTTTATCTTAGTGTACTGCTGTTCTTATTGTAGCTGCAGAACCTGTCCTCTGACTATAGGGTATAGAAGATTGATGGTAAATGGGGATTTTCAAGTGCATATGAATATTTCACCTCTCACATGCCCCCTGGGACCAGGGATGTGTATGCTTAGTGGACTATCACAAGACAATGTGGAAACTTCTGTACTTATCAAATTTATTATACCCTTTCTATGAACATATATGGAATCTCATAGGGCGTTTTAAAGATTAAAGTCATGTTATAACTGATGGCATCTGTCACTTCATTCTTGATGCTTAAAATACATCCAAGGCAAATCCAACATAAAATAGAATTTCAGCTTCAGCACTGACACTAAAAATATAAATGCATGAATAAGTCATATCTTGGATGGCTGTCTACCTTAAATTTCATTTTCAGATTCCTTCAGTGACCTTTGTTCTGGGCTGATATGGCTGTTACAATCTAAGTTTTAGATTTATAGCTTAGGTGAAGATGTGATGTCTTATACTAAGATACTAGATCAATAATGCTTTCATTGATTTTACTTGAAACACAGCTAAACATTTGTTTTAAAGTCTAAGACAATGCATTTTTCTAATTTTGAAGCATTTGATACATTTCTAAAAGAGAGAGCAGGACACACAGTAATTATAGAATAACAACAGCCTGCTTCTTTCTGGTTGTTTTATTTTGGCTTTCGTGTCTCACTATTTTTGAGTGTTGTAGATAATAATAGAGACAATTGAAATACATTCCTTGGTTTCAGCACACATCAAGCCAAAAAGATTTATTTATAAATGTGTTGAGGGATTTCTCTCTTGTCAGATCTTGGTGGGAAAAAAATCTCTCTCATCTTTCACAATGAAAGTTGAGTTCTGTGAAAGAAGGAACCTTGTACCTATAGTGTAGTTTCTATCTACTCACTTTCAAATTCTGTCCCCAAGCTGAGGTCCTCAGAATTTCTTAAGTTATCTTTGGTCTTTCTTTCTTGACTTAAAAATTTTCCAACAGGTAAATATGCATTAACTCTCAGAGTTTCCCATTCTCAGTCAGCAAATTTTAATTATATTCTAAATACAGAGACAATTTTCTCATAGTCCATTTTTTCTTACTCTGGAAACAATGTTTAACTTATTTCTGATATGTGTGCCTCAGCACCAAAATGCAGCATGTACCTCATGATCACTTAAATAGCTGCATTCCACAATCTTGCATTGGGAACTTTGGAGGACTTTGGACTATTTTTAATTGTTGATACAGCCACCAAACCTCCCAAGATTCTCTCTTAGGGTTGAGAGAGTAGAAATGAAATGATACAATTTTAAATATGTATCATAGACAAAATTTTGGAAAATGTCAGTAGATCAAATGCAACAAATGAAAGAAAGAAACCATGATAGATGCTGGTTGGATGTAGACAACTGGAAATACTTAGAGAGATAGAAGCAGGTAGAGGGAAGAATTGCTATGTGTGTGGTGTAATTCATGAACATGTCAAAGGTGCCATAGATTAAGGATGAATCGTACATTTGCAAGTCAGGCTAGTAGAGTCATGTTTAGTTATCATTGGAATGATTGAAAAAGTAGGAAGAAAGTATATGTACTGTAGTTAGAGTTTTCCTGCCTTGCCCACAGTCAGGACAAATCTCTCTCACCCACCAGTCCCACAGCCGCTCAGACCCAACCAAGTAAACACAGAGACTTATATTGCTTATAAACTGTATGGCCGTGGCAGGCTTCTTGCTAACTGTTCTTATAACTTAAATTAATCCATTTCTATAAATCTATACCTTGCCACGTGGCTAGTGGCTTACAGAAGTCTTCACATGATTCTTGTCATGGTGGCGGCTGGCAGTGTCTCCCTGCCTCAGCCTTCTGCTTCCCAGAATTCTCCTCTCTCCTTGTCCTGCCTACTTCCTGCCTGGCCACTGGCCAATCAGTGTTTTATTTATTGACAGACCACTCCACAGCAATGTACCAACAAAACTGCTGCCAGAAATAGTCTTAGAAATCATTCATCATTATTTAAAAGATAGAACAGGAAGCCAAAAAGGAGACTGAAATGAAGAAACTGAAAGAATGAGGGGGACCCGGAAATGTAGAAACGCTGGTAGCTGAAGGTGGATGTTTGGCTAAAGAATTTTGCTTTGAAGGGACAAATAATACAGCACGAATCCTGGAAATAATTATTACTATAGAAAGGAGGCGACACTATAGGAAAGGACAAAGGATAACCCAAAGAACAGAGCCCTAGATGTTAAAGATTGTATTCTTCAAAACCTAGGTTATCTGCTTAATTAATTAGTTAATGTGTTCATTTACTTATTTTTATAAAGAAGAGCTGTAATGGTTTGAATACGCATTGCCTCTCAGGCTAGTAATGTACTGAAGTCTTTGCCACCAGATGGTGGGAGTATTTTGGAAGGAAGTGAAAAGGTTTAGTGGTTAGCTTTGTTAGGAGAATAAGTTGTCGGTACTTTGTCTTTGAGGAGTATCTTTTCTATGCTCCCATCCTGACAATCCCTCTGCCTCCTGGCCACCATGTGGTAACAAATTTTTAATTCTGTAGCCCCCCACCATAATATTCTGCCACCAACCACTGGACAAAAACTGAGAGACCCAGCTGATCATGGACTGGTAACTTTTATCTCCAAGTATTTTTTTTCTCTCTCATGTTGACTTTGTTTGGCTTTTGTGACATTGATGAGAAATTTGTCTAGCCCAGGAAATCTTGGGATAATGAGAAATTATTGATGCAGTTGGGCATGTAGATTGAGTGGTGAGAAAGCAGAGGAATTCACACCTGAATGACTTGTTTGTTTCTTGAAAGAGAATAATGTGAATTTGTTAGTGCAGCAGGTGTGAGTAAAGGGGCAGGGAGAAGCTTCAACTGTGGTTCATTAGTAGGCTTGGCTCAAGAAAGGAAACACAAAACTAATCCAAAGCCCACAAAGTAGGCTATCCAAGAAGAGAAATGCAGGAAAAAATTATTTCCAGAGTGGGGAAATAAACTGTTGAGTTCAAACAGGATAATAGATCTGGGCAAGATTCAAAGTGTCTTGGAGTCTAACGATCATATTTTCAGAGACAAATTGGCCTATCCACCTGCCACGTCAAGCAACATTCTGCGGTCACTTGCAAACTTGGATAAGACAGTTAGTTATTTGGGTACTGGGCTAAATCGGATTTGAGTGTTTCTGTATGTGAGTCAGTGGAGAAAAAAAAAAAGGTTAGAAAAAGGAATACAGGGTATTTTAGGGAGAAATTATGATTATGGTGCAGAAGATATGAGATTAGTAAGGAAAGGAAGGAAAAATGAATCAATAAGGAACTGAATTGTAGTGAATAAACTGAAGGTTTTTTTTTTTTTTTTCTCTCTCGAGACAGGGTTTCTCTGTGTAGTTTTAATGCCTTTCCTGGATCTCGCTCTGTAGACCCGGCTGGCCCTGTACTCACAAGAGATCCGACTGGCTCTGCTTCCTGAGTGCTGAGATTAAAAGCACGTGCTACCACCGCCTGGCTATAAACTGAAGTTTTTAATGTGTATGTCATGTCTTTGCATGCAGCCCGTCCATGTCCTGTTGGGTATGACACTATTAATAAAAGCTGCTGCTATCAGGGGAAATAAGTTACTAGTGTTAGATAGGAAGTGTCATGAGGCCAGGTGTTGCTTTCTTGGACATAAAATTGTGACATAATGAAACATAACTTTTCTTTCCTTTTTTGTTGTTTGAAACATAACTTTTCTATCTAAATATCTGTTCCATTTCCAAAAGGTGTGCAGTGCTGCCAAGGCAGAGAGAATTCAATTTCCAGAACTAACACAGAACTTCACAGCAGAGGACAGCTACACTATGTGTCACTCTACAAAAGAAGCGCAGTATGGTTTTGGAGACAATGGCGTTAATGCTAGCTATTTGTCTCATTGCTGGGGCAGACTCCCTTGATAAAGCTACTTAAGAAAGTCTTGATTTTCATTTAGAATTCCAGGGGATACAGTCTATCCTGGCCGGGAAGGCAAGATGGTGAGGGCAGGAGGTAGCTGGTCACACTGTGTCCACCGTCAGGAAACAGATATGTGAATGCTTCTTCACAGCACCCCCTCTCCTTCTTTTCAGTCCAGGATCCCAGGCCACCCAATAATAATGCTGCCCACACTTAGGTTGGGTCTTCCTACCTCACCTACTCCAATTGCCAGGTCCAGCCCGACCTTTGGACAATCCTTGGTATAGGGGAGTGTGGATTGAGAAATAACAGATATGAAAAATATAGACATAGACAAAGAAAAAGACAGAGACACGGGATAGCTTTGGGAGGGTTCTGGGTCAATACCACAGTTGTCTTGAATTTATGACTAATGGGCTTTTTATACATCAGCAAGGGGAGAGGCATGGTACAAAGTACAAACAAGTGTAGTTCCTTCATTAATTTTCAAAACACATTTTAACCATATGCCTTACAGCAAAGCATGTTATAATGAGGCCTTGAAGTATAAAACACCTGGTAACCATACCTTTGACCAAAATATCCTATTATGCAGCCTTGCAGGCCAAAGCAAACTCGGATTCTCTGACCTTGAGTCAAGAAAGGAATAAGGCCTCATTATGGAGTCATTGTGGACCCCCACACCCAGTTTAGAAACTCCCTCAGCATATATACTACAGATTTATTTCCATGGTGATTCCAAATCCTATGAAAGCTGATAGTCAAAAGTAACCTGCACAAATATTAAAGCAAGACCTTGAACTCAACTGAAAGCTTACACGAGTGCGAATATGTGCGTAATTGTCCTTTACAGGCAAGATTATCACAGAAAATGAGGCTGTTTTGCTATAATTTTACAAAGAAGGATTAAAAACATCTTCAGAAAGGGTGTTTATTTCAAGCTTCATATTTTCTCAAAAATAGATTCATCTGGAAAAGAGAGCAGAATACAGACTAATGTGAACCACTATAGATAATGTTTGCAATGCCAATATTTAGAAGCTTGATAAATCTTCAAAACAAAAGTGGGCTTAACCTAATTGGTGTATTTTTTCTCTTTAGTTCTCCTATATTATAAGAATGGTCTTCTCATCTTCTCATAGTATCAAAAGCCAAGATGAATGGAAAATAATTATTCTAATACACTTTAATGTAAAGTCAAAATATTTAACACACCAGTGACATTTTCTTTAATTTTGCACGTTAAAAAAAGTAAATACAAAGTGAGTTCATGACTAAATTTACAGATGACTTTTCTTCTTTATACAGTCTTTGTTTCCATACCACTGATTACACTCAGCAACGATCTCCTGTACTACGGTTGTCAAAACTTGAACTGGACGTGGCAGTCATTCCTGAAATCAAGTGCTTTGAAGGTTGAGGCAGGAAGATTGCCCTGATGTTGAAGCCAGCTTAGGTTAGATAGTGACATTCAGGCTAGTTTGGTCTACATAGTGAGACTCTGTCATAAACAAACAAACAACACGACCTAGACCTGTAACAAAACCAATAATGCTAAAGTATTTTAAATGTCTCACTTGTTTTTCTGTTTTAAATGCAAATTAGTATTCATGGACGTGTGTAGGATAAGTGGGGGTATATTGCTGAAACTTCATACATGACACCCGCTTAAATTTGAATCTCAGGTAAATGATTTCTTGTGTATGCTTGTTCCAGGCAATATTTGAAATGCAAATTTCATCTGAAATTCAAATGATGTTAGGTGTCTACACCTTCATTTGCTAACTCTGACAACCCTAAATGGGAGGAACTGCTAACAGCCTGTCCTCCATCGGTGATCACCGTGCTGTTTCAGATCACAAGACTAATATATATCGTAGGATGCTCAACTCGATGAATTCCCAGACTTTATGGCCATTACAGGACTAGCCTTCCATGTTACTAAGCTGCCTACAAGAGAACAGTCTCACTCAGGAGATTAACCCTAAATGTCTGCTCATGTCATGGAGGTTCATCTTCTGAGTCAGCCAGACCTTCATCAGAATCTCTGCTCAGGATATCGCTGTGTACCCACAGATGTTCCTGCCATTATGACATTAATTCTCTTCATGTAATGAATGGGAATTATTATAATGACTTTTATTTTTGGGGTAAGGATTAAATATAGTAATGCTTAGGACAGTGCTTGGCACACTACATATCTTTGAATGTAACCTGATGGCTACATAACGACTTGACATAAATTCATTGTGAGACAGAGATCAAAACAACTTAGAAAGTTAATTTTGATGTTGCTTGTACAATATTTTTCTACTGAGCAATCAGATTTCAAGGCAAATCTACACAAATTGATCATTGCCTTAGTTTTCTCTCAGATGCAAATGATTGTGTGTGTGTGTGTGTGTGTGTGTGTGTGTTCAGTGATTCCATTATGTGTATATGAATGTATGGATAACCATACAGCTATACGTAAGAATAAATGAAATACAGTAAGTCAATAGTATCATCACTATTAATTACTTATACGTGTATCTTAATGGCTTCTTTAATAGACTGTTAGCTATTAATGTGACAAGAAACTCTTATTGTTCTAAATGATGCTAATTTTAGCTAAACCTATATTTTTCCTTGTTTCATTGTAGTTGAAACTATATATAAACTCTTACAAATTCAAAGGGGACTCAATTTTGTAAATGCTGAGCACAGACCAACTTGCAGCTGAAGTAACATAAAGGCACAGTGTAGGCAGTGGTGGCACACACCTTTAATCCCAGCACTTTGCAGGTAGATTCAGGAGGATCTTTGCGTTTGAGATCAGCCTGGTCTACAGAATGAGTTTCATGACAATCAGGGTGATAGATTTAACCAGATAAACAAAATTTACACTAATATATAAAGTATCATTTTATATAAAATTCCTTTTGAAATGTCATTATGTGTCTGGCATTCTCTTTTTTGGTTGATGATACAGATAACAACTGTGGGCAACAATTCCTTATTTTAAACTATATTTAAATGTGCTATCATATATCTTATTGTAGGGTTGAAGAATAATCTTCCTAATGAAGCAACATCTGTTGAAAAAAAATCATCAGAAAGCAGTGGCTGCATTAGCAGTATTAACAAAATAATTACTTTGATTCCTAAAATAGTTTCCATTTTATAACCTAATTAATAAAAAAAGTCACTTCATCGTATGATATTTTGCTTTATTCCAAATCATGGTGGACTTTTACATTATCATTCAAGGTGGTAACTAATTGTTGTTTGACTCTTAGTTCTTTTGGGTATTTTCACAGAAATTATTTAAAAACTCTAAAATTTAAGATGCATGTGAATTCAGTGGAGAAATTATTGATTTCATGACTCAGTAGGGTACAAATCTCCTGGCAGATGTTATTTCTACACAATGTATTGTTCTAATTGGATATTTTTTATTTTAACTAATTTTATAGCAGATTTTGTCCAAGACATAATAAATTATTGAAGGAGAACAAAAGCTTCTGGTTTCTTGGGAGAAAAAAAATACTTAATTGAAGAGATGAGTTATTAGATCCTTCAGGTTACTTTATTGTCATGGAAACAAGTATTTAAAAGTTAAAAAAAAGATGTGTTTCAGTTTTTGAGTTTTCTTTCATTATTAACATTTTATCTCCCAAAACAAATTTGGAATACAATGTACTTGTCTAAATGTAGCATTTAATTCCATGATATTTCTTGTATACACGTGGGTGAGATTCCTCTTTGCAGGGAAACAGGAAAGAAAGAAAGGAAGGAAGGAAGGAAGGAAGGAAAGAAGGGAGGAAGGAAGGAAGGAAGGAAGGAGGCAGCTAGCCAGTTAATAAAGATCAGACATCTGCCCAGATTTACCTGAAACATCAGAGAACTTTGAGCCAAATATATTTCATTTTCCTCATATTTTCTGTAAATTATAGGACTATCCTAAGATGTTGGCTGCTGAACAAAATACCTCTAAATCAGATAATCATTGTTTATACATTTTTCTTTTTCTTTTTCTTTTTTTTTTTTTTTAGACAGGGTTTCTTTGTGTAGCTTTGCGCCTTTCCTGGAACTCACTTTGTAGACCAGGCTGGCCTCGAACTCACAGAGATCCACCTGCCTCTGCCTCCCGAGTGCTGGGATTAAAGGTGTGCGCCACCACCGCCCGGCCACATTTTTCTTTTGTCTGTGGTCCTGTATAACAAATCAAACTTCAGAGCAACTTTTCAAAGATGCTCAGTTTGGTGAGAATAAAATTTTTGTCAGGTTTCTTTAAGCTCTTTTAAAGGAATTTAGGATGTTCTAAATTAACTAACACATTTAACCATTAGCAGAAGTGTTCTGCACAGTGTCTAACATGAACATATTATTAAAATGTGCAATGTAAGGAAATACCTTAAATATTTCCACCTCTGAAGATCAAGTAATTATTGAGGATTAACAATGGGTCAGGCTTGGTGCTATGTTTTCTGGTGCACATTGATGAGCAGAGAGGGATGCGGCTTACTACAGGGTAGCTTATGTGAAAATCTGGATTCAACGTGACAGTTTCTGCTGTCTGTCAAGTTTCCTGAAGAAACAGTCTGATGAAGTTCTCATTGCAGCGTTGTCCAGTTAGGTGAGGGAGACAGCCATTTGGAGATAAAAATGAAGAGAGCAAAGAGTTTCACTGTGGTGAGGTATCTTGGTCTGATAGTCTGGAGGAAAGAGTTTAACAGTTTGAAGTCAGTAACTTTTCATACGGGGTTGTAATTTGAGACTCCGATGACGGTATCAGATTCTTCAGTGAACTAACTCTCTGTGGGGCCTCTCTAAGGTGTTATGGGACTTGTCTTTTGAAATTAATGTCAAGTTGTCCAATTGTAGCTACAAGGATCCAGGAACGGAGCGGTTTTTGTTCTTAGGGAACTGTAACTAGAAATTAGAGAATTAGAGAGATTCAAAATACAATCCAGTCCCTGGATCAATCGAAAATGTTCAAAAACAATAAAGAAGTGGGTAGGAAGCAGGGTCTGTCAATAAAGTGCTTGTTGGGCAAGTGTGAGGACTTGAATTCAATTCCAGAACCCATTCAAAACAAAACAAACAAACAAACAAACAAAAAAAAAAAACAAACAATGAAAAAAGCCAAGCCTAATCATCTCCTACACGAAGCACCAACAGACCCGGCTAAAAGTAAACAGAGTTGTTCTGAAGTTCCAATCATAAAGTAAAGCTAAGGAGTTTATCTGGCCTTCGAAGAAGTAAGGATCAGAGAAATAACAGACAAATTTCCCCAAAAGGCCAGTTTCAACCAGATGATAACAAATTTCTTTGAGTTAATCTTTTTACAAAAACTGTAATTGGAGACTACCTGGCATAGCCATCCTTACTCTTCTGTTACCCTATCTCTCTGTCTCTTTGCTGTGAAAATAACTGAAAACAAATCACCTATCCTTTGATTTTGCTTCTGACTCTTGAAATTCTTAGTCTATCAAACCAGTCTTTTTCACAGACTATGAGATCATTTACTTGATTTTACGAAACTGAGTATTCTCTCAATCTAGAATAAATACAATTAAAATGATGTAAATTCCAAAGTATAACACACACACACACACACACACACACACACACACACACGCACGCACGCACGCACGCACGCACGCGCACACACGCACGCACGCACGCGCACACACGCACGCACACACACACGGTTATATAGAAGGAAGTAGGGAAGATGACTCAATGGGACATTAAAATATTTGTGGTTTTTCCTTTACCCAGTGGGTATCAATTACAGACAGCTTCTTGGTTAGGTGTGGGAGCCTTTGTTCACTGGAAGCACCTGGGGAACGGGAAAACACAAATGGTGTTTGGTGAAGAGAAGTTGGAAAGTAGGCAGAGAGTTCTTTGGTGAAGAACTCTCAAGGTGTACTGAGAATCTTATTTCCATATGTTTTTATAATTAATGTCTCAACTGCCTCTAAAGAGACAAGTGTTCATGGGTCTGTCACACTTCTGCATATTTTATGAGCAGTTGCATTAATTGCCTTTGTTCTAGACTTGTCTTTTCGAGAATGTATGTAGAGTGAGCAGCATAGTAAGACAGAGCTAGTGTCCTCCTCTGGACCAAAGGGCAGGTTTGTTATGGTAATGTCTCCCTCTGGGGAACTGGCAGGCAGATTCACTACCCATTATGAAAAATTCATTGTCTCTAGGCTCAAGGTTTCTCTTTTTTTATTGTAACCCATGAGATACATGGGCACTAACAGGTTTTCCACATTCACCTCTATGGAAATGAGGACTCAAACACTTGTTTTGAACGTTGCCTCCATTTTTCACATTGGTATGCCAGGCAGCAAAGGGGATGCAATGTGTATGATAAATGAAGCAGAAAAGGTAAACAGTTGCAGGCATAAAGTTTTTTTTTTTTAATTTCATGAAATGAGCTCCAGTGCACGTTGGCACTAGCGTGCGGCGGGGAGCATGAAGAATATCTGCTCAGAGGGGACTTGTAAAGAGAAAGCAGGCAAATCACAATGCTTGGGTTCAAATTCAGGAAGACTGACAGTTCATCCGCAAGAGGCTGGAAAAATTATGTTTTGATTGATCTTAGTTTTACAAAGCATAGTAATCAGGTCGTTGTCAGCAAAAGATAGTAGAGAGGAGTGCAAACCGTAAGTTCAAAAGTAAGAAAATGCCACTAGAACATGGGAGAGCGGTGGGCTAATGTATAAAGCAGTGTTTGCTGAATTCTGCTAACCAATAAAGAATAAGTTTACTTAGCAGAACGACCTCCAGTAAGGAAGCGCATAACCTTGATAGAGACTTGTCGGTGTCTCAGAGAGAAGAGCAGAATAGGCACAGGTTGGTTTTGCATGAGTTAGCTGAATTTAAACAAGTTTGGGCCATCAAATACCGGAAGCCTCAAGCTTATCAAAAATTGATGATGCAATAGCTCAGGACTGGTGGATAGAGAAAACAGGGTCATGAGGAGAGTCTTGTAAATAAAATACAGCGGCTGATAGCCTTGCTATTCTTTGAGAATGTGCTATTGCTTCTAGTACATTGATCTGTGGGATATTTTAGGAGTAAACACAAAAGTTGTCTGTTTTGAACTGTGGTAGGTAGCTGTTCCAGCTTTGATCTGGAAGTACTACCCACATTGAGGCTTCGGTAACTGTCACACCTAGAAGGCAGGGCTGAGACAGGAGCCCTTAAGACCTGAGATCCAGATGTGCCAGCTCTCTTGGTTCCTGGGTCCTGGACACTGGAGGTAGATCCAGCAGAGTTTTCCAGAGAACACCGCTGGACTACACTACACCTTTCCCAGACCCTGTAACCTATCCCTTTACTTGTAAGTTACCCCACAAAATAAACTTCCCTTTTAACTACATGGAGTTGCCTTAATACTACAACCAATGTTGAACTTTCTAGTTTCTTGACAAAATTTGCTAAGACCGCCAACCAACATACTCCGAAGCAGAAGCAGATGATGGTTAGGACTCTCCACCCCTACCTAAGTAGTTCCCATGCTTTCGCTCAGGGACTGGGTGGGTTGCTATTGGGAAAGTCATGGTTACAGAGCAGGCTGTTACTGGCAATCCTTCCCTCGGCCACACAGAAGTTGCCTGTCCGATGATCATTTTGAGGGGGGGTCATTCAGTGTAACAGTGGTTGCAACAACAGGAGTTGAATGCACACAGACTGCACAGCTGGGCCATGGGACTAAGACAAACACTAAAAGAGCAAACGCAAGCAGTGTGAGATCTTTATCCGTCCACCAGGGCCGAAACGAAACAAAGAGAACCAGCCTTACACCTCCTTCGAAGGACTTGCAGACTACATAGGCAAGTCTTCACAAGTTAAATATTTTCATGAGTTCCCCCTTTGCTTGTCAGAGTTTCTTCATGGCATCAAAGTTGTCACAAAAGTCTGTAAAGATACTGTAAAGCCCAGTGGTCCTTCCTCTAAAATGGCACACAGACTACCTCAAAAGGTGAGTATTCTGTCCAGGGATAATCTCTTTTAAATCAACACGCTCCAGTCTCGGGAGCCTGTTAGGACATCAGATATATATAATTTAACTAGGATTTACTAGCTTCTCTGTCAGTCATTGAACAGGTAAGAGTTTCCCCGTTCTGTGTCTCTTTTAACATGTGATATCAAATGTCTTTAAAGACAAAGTTGTCTAAAATAGAATCCCAAATTGAGGCCCAGTTTTTCCCTATCTTTAATAAAGTTATAAAATAAGCATTCTTTTTTTTTAAAAGCAAAAAGCAAAAGGAGGCATATGGAGCGAAAGTGAAATCAAGTCTGCTTGATGGATACCATCCTCAGGCCTGACAGTTGAAATGATAAGATTCTGTCCAATGTGCTGATGACCATAGTTTCTCCTCAAGTCAATCAAGATCCTTCATTTGGGTCTAAAATGATGTGGTCATAGTTGATACATCCCTATAGGGTATCAAAAATTCTCAAATCCATTGTAAGTTTTACCATTGTTCAGAAATAGCATCAGATAAAAGACATAATACAGAAACAATAAGTACATTATGATGTTATCTGATAGAAAATTCAGACTGTTAACGTCCTGGCTGGTTTAGTGTGTCATCTTGACACAAGCTAGAGTCATCAGAGGAAGGAGCCCCAGTTCAGAAAATGCCTCAGTGAGATCCAGGTTTAACACATTTTCTCATTTAGTGATTAATGGAGGAGGGCCCAGGCCATGGTGGGTGGTGCCATCCCCGGGCTGCAGGTCCTGAGTTCTCTAAGAAAGCAGGCTGAGCAAGCCAGGGGAAGCAATCCAATAAGCACCTCTCCTCCATGCTCTCTGCATTAGCTTCTGCCTCCAGGATCCTTCCCTGTTTGACTTCCTGTCCTGAGTTTCTTCAGTAATGAACTGCAATGCTGAATTATAAGCCAAATAAACCCTTTCCTCCCTAACCTGCTTTTTGGTCATGGTGTTTCACTGCAGCAATAGAAAACCTAACAAAACAGTTAGCTTACATGGTAAAAATTCCTTGTAAAATCTGTAAATGTGAGATAGGCAATATGTAAGTTATATATCCTCTATGTCATTTTAAAACTTTTATCTATCTATCATCTATCTATCTATCTATCTATCTATCTATCTATCTATCTATCTATCTATCTATCATCTATCTATCTATCTATCTATGTATCTATCTATCTATCTATCTATCTGTCTATTCATCCGTCTGTCTGTCTGTCTGTCTATCAATTATCTTTGTCTGAGCCTGAACTCTGTGAGAATTTGATTATAAAGTCTGTTACTAACAGATCTTGGCTTCTATGTAGATGGAAGAAGAAACCTAATTCTGTAGGTATTTTATGATAAAAGTTTTAATATTTTTACTTTACCATCTGGATAAACATCATGCCATGGCTGAGTTCAACTGCTGGTTAAAAAACAAAAACAAAAACAAAACCAGAATGTTTCCATAATGTGTTGGTACTAAAAGAGAATAGATGAAACTCAGAGGTGGTAGCGTAAAAAAAAAAAAAAATCCAGTTTTGATAGATATTGTCCAAAGTCGGAAAAACCAATGAAGAAAGGTTCTCACTACTGCATCTCTTACTATGGAAATTCAACGTCTTGCCATCTACTCTGAAACTGTTTTTTTTTTCCCCCCATCACCCTTATTCTCCAGGGAAGGTCGAGTTGGGGTTATGTTGAAACTAGAAGTCTTACTAAACTTGATACTGTTATGTAGGTTTAGGGTGGAATACTGCTTGCATCATGCCATCATCCGCTTCATCTGAAGCTCTTAGTTTGAAGATATCCCTTGATACGCCTATTTGATGGTGCCTCACAATTTTCCCAGAATAAACTGGAGACTAGCAGCTTGTCAGTAGAGCTACACACTAGAAATGTTAGTAAAATTCTCTGCCATAGCAGCTAAGCATTGAATAAATATAAAATTCTATCTGTCTTTATTTTTGTGAACAAATTTATACAGCATGATTGTAAGATTCTACCTGATGATTTTTAGAACCTCCACAGGCCATCTTGAAAATGCCACAGAACACTTTGCATATAGATTTTTGTCTATGTCAATAGCCCTTAGACAGTAAGAATGTGGTATGACTCTCTAATCACCTTCTAATCTAATTCTTTCTTCAGTAATAATGAGTTTAAAAATGATCATATAGTGAAAACTCATGGTATGACTGTCTTTCAAAAATGTTGAGGGAGAGTTTGCCAACTATAAAAAATATCTAA
The DNA here is from genome assembly GCF_049852395.1 of Peromyscus maniculatus bairdii. Taxonomy (NCBI): domain Eukaryota; kingdom Metazoa; phylum Chordata; class Mammalia; order Rodentia; family Cricetidae; genus Peromyscus; species Peromyscus maniculatus. Next base: position 30,569,080 of record NC_134869.1, read on the forward strand.
CATTTGCTACCCATCATAGAAACCATGTCATCTATTTTATCCCTGACCACATGGGAAATAGAAAACTAATATATGCTAAAAAATAAAGATATGTCATTTGCTTCAAACTATATACCATATTTGAAGCAGTGAAATCTTATCCATACTCTAAAATGTTCTTTTAAATTAATTTTCCTCATATCTTTTAAAGGTTTTGCTTTTTATATTCAAAAAGCAAGAAATTAGGTGTAAATGTAATGGATCAATTAGTAGAAGTTTCAGACAGTTAATGATGCCAGTTTCACATAAACATCATTAGGTGCTTTAAATAGACAGTCAATAGACTCATTTCCATAATGATTTGATAATTGTTTTGTAGAATAAAAGCAAGTCTTCTGGAAGCTATTTGTCAAAATTGATACATTTTAGATTAGTGAAATTACTTATTTTAGTTGTGACTTACTGAAAATCAACGGATAATTTTCAATCAAATGTTCAACCAATAGAATGCTATCTTCATCTTTGGAGGGTTTTGAGAAATTTCAGTTATTGTAAACAAGCTTGTAGACAGCGAAAACTAGAGATTTTGTAATATAAAAAAACAAAGAATAAGTGATTATGTTAAATGATAGGAGTGTAAGCAGTATATAAATTTCAGCTTGAAACCTTAGAGTTGCCTTTGGAAGAAGCTGATTTCAAGGACTTGTTTTATGGACTAATTTAGAGTCTGAGTAAAATGGATTGAAACTTGGAAAGGAGTATAATTCTGCATGACCTAAATTGGTAAAGCATTGAAATAAAAAACTCAAATGGTTTACTCGATACATTTTTCATGTAAAATATTTGTTAAATTCTCTGTAGGTAAAAAGATTATATTAATAAGAATATTTGATGAAACATTTACTCATTGAATTGTGAAGTATTAAATATAAAAGTAATCCCTGTGGAGCATCATTTGCTTGGAGTTTGCTAACTATCCCAATCCTGAAGAAATGAAGCTTTCCTAATAAGTATAATCACAGAAAAAAAACCTATTTAAAATGTCATCCATTTCAGATTTGCTCATATTCTTTTTGGTTTTAAAGAAGACTTCAGATAATTTCATGAGAGAATCAATAGCAAGAATGAAAAATTCATTTTTTTTAGAAAAAAATACCAGTGACATGGTTTTTGAACCAATGTATCTAAAAAATTGATCAAAGGTCCATACACATGCACCAATGTAGATTGTCTGTTTTTAAAATATTCTGATAATCAGGAATGAAGTAGTGTCTCCTCTTCATTATACATTTGTATGTTATCTTTACTTTATAAATAAAATTTAATTTTGGAAGCAGTTTTAAAATAGAGTGTTTTACAAGTTCATCATACCACAAAATTCAATTTTTCAACAAGAAAATAATATTTCAAATACATATTTTCATATTCAAATACATAATATTTCAAATACATAATGTGGTGGTAATCTAATTATACTGAAATGTGATTTTGATTGTATGTTAATAAATAAAGTTGCCCGGGGGTCAGAGCTATTAGAGCCATTGCAAGAGTGTGGCGGTGGTGGCACATGCCTTTAATCCCAGAAAGCCAGCCTTTAATCCCAGGGAGTGGTGGTAGAAAGCAAAAAGATATATAAGGCGTGAGGACCAGAAACTAGAAGCATTTGGCTGGTTAAGCTTTCAGGCTTTGGAGCAACACAGTTCAGCTGAGAGCTATTGGGATGAGGACACAGAAGCTTCCAGTCTGAGGAAACAGGACCAGCTGAGGAACTGGTGAGGCGAGATAGCTGTGGCTTGTTCTGTCTCTTTAAATAGACGAACAGACAGGAAATAGAGCCCTCATTCGGGAAGCTGGGACACCGCAGGCGGAAGGGTGAGATTTTGGCTCTGAGCTCTGACCTCTCGGCTTTCTCTTTTGCATTATTTCTGTGTTTCTTATTTAATAAAACGGTTGGTTACATCAATACATATATACTAATTTAACTATTTTGGAAGCTGACATTGACTCTGAGACATGTTTTAACATGGATAATAACATCTCTCTCTAACACAAAGTGACAAATATTGGAGAAATAGAGTTAAAGAAGGAGGCAGGGGCCAAGATTTTCAGAATCTGGAAAGTTCAATAGAAGTTTGAGTTCTGTGCCAGTTACATATTATGAGGAGGTAACTGTACATGGTGCGGAGTACAGGAAATTGAGCTAAAATAGAGTTTATGATAGGCCCCGGCACAGTCATTGTCCATTTTAAACATGAAGGTAATAACAATCACCATGTATTCTTTTAAGTTTTACTCGTTCATAGAGAATGTATGCTTTCAATTAATGGGAATTTTAGTGAGAATAACGGGTTTCTGAAAGCTTACTGTTTGTTACAAGTTTAGTTTATAATAGTGTTAAACTATCATCCCCTTATCAGGAACTATAGTCTCATAGCATGTCTTTACCATCAGGCAAACAGCTTCCAGTGATGGACTCCAAACACAGTGCTCAGAACTTGAGTTCATCCTCCTCCTTCCTTTCTCTACTTGTCGTTTTGGGTTGAAGGTGTTTTCTCTTAGACATCCTTCATCCTCTTTGTTTGGGTCTTTGTCTCTTTACCTCTCTTTAGTTTCTGGGAGGCCTGGACACAAATGTGTTATATTCTTTTCCAGTAATCTTTAGTGTAATTGTTACTTGATTGCTCAAAAAAATTAGCAGTACTTGGATTGTTAAGAGTGGTTTTGGCCGGGCAGTGGTGGCGCACGCCTTTAATTCCAGCACTTGGGAGGCAGAGGCAGGCGTATCTCTGTGAGTTCGAGGCCAGCCTGGACTACCAAGTGAGTTTCAGGAAAAGGCGCAAAGCTACACAGAGAAACCCTGTCTCAAAAAACAAAAACAAAAACAAAAACAAAAACAAAAACAAAAAAAAAAAAGAGTGGTTTTGAGCAAGTGATTTCAAATTGTCCCTCTTTTTACACCATTGTCACTGATCCTTTCATTGCTCATCTATATTTTCTTTCTGTATTCATGTAATTCTAGACATTTCTGCAGCACGTTTTGCTACAGGTCTTAAAATAAATTTTACTACTGTAGGTTCTTTATCATTAGCATCATTGTAGATTAGACTACAAATAAAAACTATTACTGAGCGCTTTCTATTCATCAAATAATTTCTTATGAACTTTGCTCTTATCAACACATAACAACAACTTAAAACATGTTTGCGTTTCGTTACTCTAGATGTTTGCATTACTATTATCTTCCTTTTACAAACTAGATACAAATCAAAGTGTTATCAACTACTGAAAGAATTTCCTCGTGCAGAAATAGTTGTGTACACATTAGAATTTGAGCCCAGAGAGTCTTTTGTTTTTTATTCTTTTTACAGATAAAGAACGGCTATGATAGGATGAAAGAGGGAATTGATAGGGGAATAAATAGGGCAGAGGCAGTAATCCCAGTGGAAGAGATGATTATGTATGTATGTATGTATGTATTTGCTTTAAGTAAAAATCATCCAATTTAGACCACTTTAAGGAAAACATGAAGATCTTAAGATGCTGGATGATGCAGAACTATAGGGACTCAGTGTATGAAGCATATTATGGAGGTTTGGGAAACAATATTTTTTGAAAAGAACCCATCAAACAATATGCAATTTGAAAGTTAAATGGGAAAAATAGGGATGGAGCTAATCCCTAAGGAATAGGACTAAAAGAAAGAAGGGACTGACTTATGTAACATTCATATCTGAGGCATCCCTGAGAACTTTCCTTGCTGAAGGTACCATTTGTTGGGGGGGGGGTTCTGAAAGAGAAAGGACTGTGTAAGAGGGCTCGTACAGATGATTTTAACTTCCTTGAAGAGGCATCATGAAATATCTACCTCTGCTAACTATGCTCAGTATTTTTTGGCACAGAAAGCAATCTCTCTCTCTCTCTCTCTCTCTCTCTCTCTCTCTCTCTCTCTCTCTCTCTCTCTCTCTCTCTCTCTCTCTCTCTTTGAGACAGGGTTTCTCTATATAGTTTTGGTGCCTGTCCTGGATCTCACTCTGTAGACCAGGCTGGTCTTGAACTCACCTAGATCCACCTGGCTCTGCCTCCCGAGTGCTAGGATTAAAGGCATGTGCCATCGCTGCCTGGCTCAAAAGCAATTTCTACATTATTGCTGCTGATTGCATGCTTATTACAATCATCTGGATATTTCACAATCAGTTGGATAAGGCACTGATTGTGACAATTATGACAATACTAAGAAAATTTTATCAGACACTCAAAATAATCATATTCAAATGACAAATGTAAGTAATACTTTGCTAATACAAGAGAATACAAAATTCCAAGAAAACAGTAGTAAATATTTCTAAGAGATAATTGCATATTTGTTGGGTATGTTAGAAAACAGATTTATGTAGCTGCATATTCTTGAGTAGTATTTTGAATAGTTTGAGTTGAATTTGTATGATAACTAATTGCATGAAAACTTCCTATGCAATCTCATTTAAAATTTAATGCAATTTAATTTATATATTATGGGTGTTTTGGCTGCATGTATATCTGCCCATCATGTGTGTGCCTGGTACCCATGGAGAAGAGAAGGAGTCAGATCCCCTGCAACTGGAGTTATAGATACTGGTGAGCTCTAAACCACCGAGTCATCTCTGCTCCCAACCAGAAATTTATTTGAGATTGTATTTTTAGCTAAATATAATGAATGGAAGAAAAGAGAGATGAAAGATTCTCAGAACAAACAAGCAAACACCCTCCCTTATGTTCCACAAGATAAAAGGTTTTATCTTGAAGGAAAAAAAAAAAAAAGCTCCTATGTTTAATCTGTAGGAGCTTAAAATCTTGGCAGCAACAGCTGTGCTGGATCACAGTCTCACCTATGCGTTTTTTTCTATTTGGATAAGATTAAGAGAAAGGAATTCCTGGAGTTTGTTGGGTTTTAAACTCTTTGAGAGGTTTGCTTTGAGATGACAGCATTTTCAAAGTCTTTATTGATCAGTAGTTACACGTGTAAATCACAAAGCATTAGCTCAGAACAAAAAAAGTCTCCGTACAGATCTGTTGTCTTGCCGGCCTCTTCCTTCCTGTGATATTTTGCTTCTGAAATGGAAGGGTGAGGCCAGGGATTAATTCTGCCACCATTAATCCCTAGATAGAAGCTTGTCCTTGAGAGATTTTGAATACATTATAAGAAAATTTTAATCATTGTCCTTAAGTCACATTTTTCCATTATCTAAGACAAATTATATACAAAATATTTGTGTTATTGGCTGGTGCATACATTGTATAAGACAGTCAATAGGTAGAATGGCCAATATTAGGCTATAAATATTTTTGTTGTTATAGCTTATAAATACATACCTTGTATTTGAAAAGGCATAAAATTATCAGTTTAAGAACAGTTTCTATATTTCAAGCTATGACTCTTAAATTAACTAATTTGTTTCTTTTGTGTGTATGGGCTTCCTCTCTCTCCCTTTCTCTCTCTGTCTCTCTGTCTCCCCCCCCCCGCCATGTGTGTGTGTGTGTGTACGCAACACATGCTGCTCAGTGCCCCTGGAGGTCAGAAGAGAGTATCAGGTCTGGGACTACATAGTTCTGAGATAGTTCTCAGATAGTCTGAGCTGCCATGTGGGTTCTGGGAACCAAACCAAGTGGTACCCTGAACCACTAAGGCATCTCTTCAGCCCCAAGAACATAGTTTCTATACAGGAACATCTTCTGTGGGTGAAGTGGGGTAATGTAAAAATTTATGTCCTCTTGATTAAAAATACTTTGATAAGACTGGGAGAATGGCTCAATGGTTAAGACCACTGACTGGATTTCCAGACTTGGGTTTGATTCCAAGAATCTACACATACATGGCAGCTCACAACCATTTGTAACTGAGTGTCATGGGATCTAACACCTTCTTTTGGCTTTCATGGTCATCACATGCATGTGGTATACATATGTACATGCAGATAAAACATTCATACACATAAAATAAAAAATAAAATATATCTAGAAAATGAGATGCTATTTTAAAAAGTTACTCAGTTTAATCCCAATATTAGGTCATATTATGGTTAAAGGACTTTCAGTTTTTGAACAATATTTTAAATAATTCTCTGGGAATTTCAAGCAATGTATTTTGAACTTATTTATCCTCCTCCATAACTCATTGCATCAATACTCTCCCATCTCATTCCACCCAACTTTGAGATTATTATTCTTTTTGTCTGTCCACATGAAGTTCAGTTTGTGTTACCTAGCTAGTCTAGAGGTGGAGGGGGCTGCCCTTGAGTATGTGGTCCTTGTATCAGGTGTCACATCATTAAAGAAAAAAAAAAGACTCCATCTCTTAGCAGTTATCATATGCCAGTAACTTCTTAGCTAATAGTGGGGTTTTGTTCCCTCCCCTAGACTTGGATTTTGTTTGGCTGGAGCTTGCACAGATCTTGATCACACTGTCACAGTCACAGGAAGCTCATGTGTGCAACTGCCCTGTTGTAGCAGGGAATTACTATTTATTTGTTGTTCTTTGCTATCTCTGGCTCTTAAAAATCTTTCTGCCCTCCTCTTCTGCAAAGATCCATGAGCCTAGGGAGTAAAGGTGAGATATGTATGTCCCATTTTGTTGTGAGAACTCTACAGTCTCTTACTGTTTGCACATTGACCAGTTGAAGGGCTCTTTATTAATAGCCATCTATTGCAAGGAGAAGTTTATCTGATGGGGGTTGAGAGATTCTCTGATCTACAGGTATAGCAATTAGTTATGAAGAATCATCTTATGCTATGTCTATTTAGCAGAATAATAGTATTAGCTTTTCCTCTAAGGTGTATGACCTATGTAGCCACAAAATCTTGGCTCCTTTGACATTGTAGGCATCACGATAATCCTAAGGGTGAAGTAGTGGCAAGCATATCTTGGTGGTAATCAAGAGCTATCTAATTGGACTTAATAACTCAACAACAGGGGAATTATGCCTTTAACTGGAGACCTAGCCAACTATACAGGCTTAGCGAAGTCATGGATCTTGAAATAGAACCCAATTGCTACTTTACTGAACAGTATAACCACTGACCACATTATTAATATTTCACCTTATACACATGGGTAAGTGTAGTCCTTACCCCTCTTCAAGGAAACGTCTTTCTGTAGCAGAAGGAGACCATTACAGAAAACTACAATCAAGCAAATTATAAAGCTGTGGAGACCAGTCCTAAATGGATATACCTTTAATTCCATCACTCATGGCTCAAGAATCATTATGGAAGTGGGGACATAAAGATTTCAAGAACCAGAGGAACAGGATGTTTGATCTGTCATTATAGAAATGTCATCTAGAAGTGTCAGAAAGTACACCCATAAAGTCTTAACAAACATGAGTACCTAAACATAAACTGAACTAGGATGACACATTGATTCTTTAATTGATATGTTAAGGTGGATGAGGCAAAACTCAGGAGATCTCCACCCTACACAAAGAACTATAGGCAGCTAAGGAATACTGAGAGTGGGAGAGAGACTCTTTCCCAGGAAGGAACAACACACCAATTGGTCACCCTATACCAAATAGCTCTGAAAACATATACAAGTAACAATACATGGGGATTTTTGTTTAGAGGGAGGAACAGAAAGGAGGAAATGATTAAATTATATTATCATTTCAAGTAAATAAATAGTACAATAAAAAAAAACCAGTGTCAGCTATGTGTTCTATCTCATGAAATGGGCCTTAGATCCAGAGTGGTGGATTACTCTTATAACATTCATGACAGAGTTACATCAATGAGCATGTCTTATCAGGCCACTTGTTATAGACTGCAGGATTCACACTTGGGTTAGATTTAAGATTGCTTTTCTCAGGTTGGGGATTTAGCTCAGTGGTAGAGTGCTTGCCTAGCAAGTGCAAGGCCCTGGATTTGGTCCTCAGCTCTGACAGAAAAAAAGAAAGATTGCTTTTCTCTTCCAGTAACATGAATAGTACCTTCCAGCACTGTAAAAGCTAGCTAATGGTGATGTAGCTTTTAGCTAAATACCAGCTTTATTCCTCCATGTTCTGTGATTCAAATATGTGCCATCTACAGCAATAAGGTCTTCTTGTCAAGTTCTGGGGGCTAAACAGTAGTATTAGATGTTAGAGGGGCCTATTGATCCCATAGTTGAAAAATATGTAATCCATTCCTGGTACTAGGATTTTTATTTGCTACAATGATCTTGGGGTGTTGTCTTCTTGTTGTAAGGCAATTCCATTAGACTTATTTTTATATATGTATATATTTTAAAGAAGCTTCTATAGTTATAGGTTTCCATATGACCTTTTCAATAGCTATAGATATCTGTCATTATACTTCCTATGAAGTACAAATGTTTAACTATCAGATTGCAGAGAGTAACATCTGAGTGATACAGAAATTAACAAGAATATTCCTGGTGGAGATTCTTATATGTCTTGGAATGAATGCAAGTAGGTTGTCACAACTGGTTGGAAATAATTTTGGCAATAGAATGCCACTTAGAAATATTTGGTCATATGTGACAGGAAACTTGACTAGGAGTGACTTGAACAAATGAGACATTTTTCTTACACATCAAAAAATGTGCAACTGTTATTTTATTTCAGTAGGTCAGTGACAATCAGTGGCAGCTTGTCTGTGATTCCCTTTGGCTGCTTCTCATGCATATCACATAATGGGCCCCATTGTCTGTTTTAATTCAAGGCATTTCATCTCTATCAAAAGCAGAGACAATGAGAAAGGGTGAAGAGCTACACAAGCTTTGAGAGCAAAAGGCTCTCTAGATATTTCCCCTAAATACTTCCATTTGCTTTTCAAAAAGCTAGACTAATGTATTAACAATGAGCTGAGTTTCAAGGGAGGATGGGAAAGCAAATATTTGGTTTGTAACTGCTTTAGTGAAAGGTGGAAAAGGAGAAGCAGGTTGAGGTTGGCCTTGTAGTATCCAATTAAAAAGCAGTGCTTTTCAGTGTATGAAAGTTATTTTCCAATGTCCCTGTCTTTGATCTTATAATTTCACATTCACAGATGGTCCATTTAAATGAATTTCCAAGGGCATTATGCAGGGTGGCTCAGATACTTTTTCTGATATTTTTGAGATTTCAAAAAGTTCTAAACTTGAAGGCAATAGCTCATAGTTACTCTAAAGGTATATCTCTGCTTCCCTAACATGTATACCCTTCAACATAGCTTGAAACTGAAATTGTTCTTCAGACTCTTGTTGTAGAAGAGGTTTCCCTCCTATCCAAGGGTAGGAGCTTAAAAATATCTGCTTGTAATGATGGCATGACAGTCAGATTACATGAGGCTAAGATCATATGTTACAGAAGGTGGGATGTTTACTGAGCCAAGAAGCCCATGCTTATTCCACTTCTTGTAGAAATAAAAGGGGTGTTAATAATTTAGAACACAGCAGTGAAAAGTGTCATAATGAAGACAACTGTTTTCTTTATGCTTAGAAATATCTAGAACCTGGAATTTGGATGACTATAGAGAAAGATTTCAGTTTCTTTTCTATATGCTTCAAACATTAAGTGAGGTCTTAACACTCAAGATGGCACTTTAGTGTACACTTTTATAATATGGATAGCTTTACTGAAATATAGTAACATGTTATTTATGCATTAGGTTTAAATTTTTTTGGTCTAATCAAGACTCATATATTATTAATAATTATACTAACTGCATGCATGATGACATTATAATATTTACAAATATGAAGCAAAATAAAATATTATTACCAAAATTAATCTTCAGTGCTTCTTTTGGTTTTTCAATGTGGTTACTGGACAAGTTAACACCACTCCAGGAGTTAGCATCATGGTTCACAGTACTGCATGTCCATTAGGTAATACTGAGCTAGGCTAATTTTTTTTCTCTTTTCCTTGCTTTCTCATGTCATAGCTCAGAAAGAGGTAATTCTCTGAAAAGTTCCTGTCCATGTTCAGAAACAGTCTGTTTATAAGAAATATGACTTATTGTATGCTTTTTGGCCAATAACAAAAAGACTGTTGTGGGAGGAGGATTTGGTAGTTTTTCAGCTATTCCTATGTATGGGTGGGTAATTCTAATAAGGGAGTGACATTTTACAAAGTACTGCTGGTACAGCTCCAAGATACTTCTACAAACATGCTTCTGTTGATAAGAGGACTAATATTTAAAACCCCTTTCCAACTTTTGGACTCATATCTATCTTAGTTTGATTTGGTTTTCAACAGGGAAACTGATATGGGAATATAGGATATAGATATGGTAAGATAAAAGGGCGGATTGTTGAACCTACCTTTAAAGAGCAACTTGTTTAGAATGTTTTACATTGATATAGATTTTAGTTTATTGATACAAATTTAAAGTTAATTTTGTTATACTGTATGCATATTTCTACTCTGTTTTAAGGTATCATGTTTATGCAGCTCATTTAAATTCTAATGGATAATTAAGAAATGCAGATTAGTAAGTAGTCTTCTATGATAGTCAAACTTATAGTCTAGGTATACATAGATATAATTCAGTTAAGTAGGTAATCTTCAAACACCTCGAAGACCTACAGAATATGGCATTTAATATGTTTTAAAAACTTAGACTTTTCTGGACATTGAGACATGTCTGCTCCTAGCAGCACCAATCTACTTTAGAGAAGATAATGGAAACTGAAGAAACTCATTATGGAGTTTGCTTTCTTTATGGCAAAAGTTAGCTACTGGGCAATAAAGTGCCTTTGCATTGACTGCTTGACAGTATGTTGTATAAACTGGACATGCAGAACCCATAGGAAGGTGATCACTGAACTTGCCAAGGTGAGATGATTTTTCAGGTTCCTGCTTCACAGAGGAGACTATCAGATATTCTACAGGACACAGAAAAAAAAATGACTGAGGGACTCTAGGCCCATGGGCTGAAGATGGATGCCTCAACATTACAGAGAAGCTTTGGGCAATTGTCCAGGTAGCCAGCTGTTTCTGTCATTCTAGAATTTTGGAAGTTGTTTACCATGCATTTCCTGTTTGCTTAGATAATTTTGTGTCCTCCTGGGGTCTTTGATGTAGTTGAAGACTAGATAGTTATAATTATAATTTTCCCTGGTTATGACAAAAGATAAATTAGATATAAAACTTTAGACTCACAAATATAGGCTAGATAAAGTATTTTCCTTAATTTTTGCCAAATACAAATAGACTAGATATTATAACTGTAATTCTTGCTTGATAACTGTTCCCTTATATGTAATTTTATTATGTTAATGTTAAAACCTTCCTTTTTGAATAAACAGAAAAGGGGAAGTGCTGTGGAATGTTCTGTATGCTGTCAATATGTGTTGCTCTGATTGGTTGATAAATAATGCTGTTTGGCCAATGGTGAGGCAGAATAAGGTTAGGCAGGACATTCCAACTACAGAGAGAGGAAGGAGAAAGGCAGAGAAGAGACACTGCTGGCTGCTGCCAGAAGAAGCAAGATGTAAAGTACTGGTAATCCACAAGCCACATGGCAAAGTACAGATTTATAGAATGGGTGAATTTAAGATGTAAGAGCTAGCTAGGGAGGAGCCTGAGCCATTGGGCCATATAGTTTGAAAATAATATAAGCCTTTGTGTATTTATTTGAGTCTGAGAGGCTGTGGACTGGGTGGGACACAGGAAAACCTCCAACTACAGGAAACACTTGTTTATTGGGACCGCTTAGATCCTACCAGCTGTCACTGAGAAGAAAAACAGAGGAACCATTGGCTCTTTCAATAACCAGTGTGTCACAGCTATCTATCTGACTTTGCTGTCAAATTAATTGATTTCCATAAAAGGTAACTCAGTTTGCCCTACTTAAAGATAATGCTAATCAAAAGGATATGCTTTTAAGGAAATAGGATTCCATCTATAAATGGCCATGTAATCGACTGCCAGAGGTAGAGTCTCTAGAACTTAAAGATGGGAGCTAATAGGGTGAGGAGTCCTGTGAGATAATCCCAAGAGAGCATAACTCTCTCATGGGACTGTACAGATCACAGATGCCAGCAGAAATCTTCTAGACAATCTACACTGTAGACCTGGCTCATCAAAAAACCCTGGTGACTTGATGGTTGGATTATAACAGTACAGAACAATGAAGATGGTTTTTCTTCTCCTCCAGCTCTTCTTCCACAGCATCTCAAAGAAAGAGAAATGTAAAAGTAAGGTGTGAGAAAAGAGATAATTGAGCTCTATCTTTGTGAAATTAACAAGATGCTACAAATCAGACACACTCAACTTGGAAGAGGGGTGAAGCTGAGGAACTCAAGCCAGGCATCCACCTGCCTCCAGCCCCATAACCTTTATTGCTCTTTGTATCACTAATCTGCTTTAACCAACAGTGTGATAATCATAAAAAATGCAATGGGCAGCTTCACATGTGTAGAACAAAATGACCCCCCCCCATGAAACAATATTTGGTTGATAATTCTTTAATATAATTCGCTAATAGAAGTTACCTTTGGTAAGAAGTCAGATATCAATGAGGAGGTGGGGGCAGTTCCACTCTGAAATTTATGTTCTTCTACATATTTTATTTAATATATGCAACAAAAGAAGTGAAGTGGTTTTAAGGATTCTTACTGTGGGATGATCCTTCTGTATGCTGTGAATATGTATTGCTCTCATTGGTTAACAGTAAAGCTGTTTGGCCTATAGCAAGGCAGGATAAAGTTAGGCGGGACAATCAAACTGAGTACTGGGATGAAGAAGGGCGGAGTTGAGAGAGATGCCAGGAGCCACCCAAGAAGCAAGATGCCAAAGGACTGGCTAAGCCACAGGCCAGGTAGAAATACACAGGTTAATAAAAATGTGTTGATTTAAAAGTGAGAGCTAGTTAATAATAAGCCTGAGCTATTGGCAGGGCATTTTGTAATTAGTATAAGCTATTGTGTGTTTATTTGCAACCAGGTGGTCAGGACAGAAAAAACTGCACCTCTGTTTATAGATTTTACACTTTTGCAAAGTAGTTCTAAAGATTCCTAGTGCTGTGACCCTTTAATACAGTTCCTCATGTTATGGTGACCCCCAACCACAAAATTATTTTTGTTGCTACTTCATAACTGTATTTTTGCTACTATTATGAATCATAATGTAAATATCTATATTTTCTGATTATCTCAGGCAACACCTGTGAAAGGGTCACTCAATTTCCAAAGGGGTTGGAACCACAGGTTGAGAAACACTGCTCTAGCCCATCCAAGCTTGATGCTTTCCCACATTTCTCTGAAAATTAACAGCTTATCAAAGCATGTAAGCATGTTATCTCCTTTATGGACCATCCTACAGGTTTTTCTTCATCCAGTAGCCTCACTGTTTTTGAGTTGCACCTTCCTAATTCACATTTTGAAGTCTTCCTCATCAGTCATTCAAACACTACTGTATTATAGATGGGCTTTTCATGTAACAGGCATTGTTATAGGGAAATATGACTGTTTTCTTTATAAGAAGAGAATGTTAGGTCATGGACATGTGCATGTAGAACATGTGCATGAGAACATGGTGAAAAAGATGCAGTCTCTGGGCAGCAACAGACCTCTGAAGAATCTAGATCTATTAACACCATGACCTTGGACTCATATGTGCAATACACTTCTGTTATCTAATACATCCAGTTGTGTTGTTTTTTTTTTTTTGGAGAAACTCTAGAAAAATAATTGGTTCACAGTGTTTTTTTTTGTTTTTGTTTTTGTTTTTGTTTTTTTTTTTGTTGTTGTTCATCCACTTTGGAAGCACTTACCATATCCTACTTCAACGTGTTCATGATTATTGCTACTCACAGGGTTGTAACCTTGTTGGGTTGACTTTTATGGTGACAAACCATTGCCACAATATTAATGGATTCAGACAACAATAACATTATTTTATCCATTTTCCATAGACCAGAATTCTGGTACTGCTCTCTGTGAGCTTAAATGAACACATTGGTACATTTCTGGAGGCTCTAAGGGGGAATCTACTGCCTTGTACCATCAAGTGTTGGCAGAAGACCGTTCTATGTGGCTATAGGATCAAAGGCTAGGTTTCTTTTCCTGTTGTCAGTTTGTCACAAAGAGTGGGCCAGAGCCCTAATAAGCCAGCCGTTTGTCTTTGGTAAGCCAATTAAAAGAACCAAATTAATTGTGAAAAGCAGAAAAAGGAGATTTATTTGTTGCGGCCACACTGGAAAGAGGCACAAAGGGATCCAATCACACTACCTCTCTATCCCCCAGGTCTATCTCAGGGTCCTAGCACAAGGGTAAAATTTAAGTAGAGAATATGAAATATGCATAATTAAGCAGTCCTGGTCAAGGTGTAGTCTTGCACATCATTGATACATCATTGCCTCAGCTCTGCTTTCCTGCAAGAAAAATGGTCTGACAAGTTGTTGGCATTGTGTGAAATCTCTTTTCCTTTCCAGGAGATAAATTACTCCTCTGGCTATCTGTAGGCATGTGCCTTTTAGTCTCCACTGTATGGGATCCCTGAGGGAAATTCTGTTTTCAGTTTGGTGAGGTGCCTTGTTTCAACAGTCCAGATGGCCAGAAGGAGGGACATAGGTGTCAGTCAAAAAATATCCTCATTCCTTCCAGGCATTCCACTCACAAGCTTCAGAATGACCTCTGCTCTTAGAGGTCTTTTGCATCTCAGAGGGAATCAGAAAGCAGTGTGTCCTCATGTTACACATCTCTCATCTTCTGTCTTACTGTTTCCCTCGAACTGAAATAAAATATTATCTTCATTTGAGATTAGTTTGGACTCTGTGGGATAAAACAGCATAGTCTTCCCACTCAAGGTTTATAATGTTAGTCAATCTGCCATCTAAGGAAACATGCATGTACGAGTTATGGAGACGAGGACACAGGGAATGATGTTTATAGATAGATTCCATTCTTTGTGCATTCTTAATATTTGACAGGCCTTGACAAATAGATTCTTAGCCACACTTAAAAAGTGAACATCTGGAAGGGTGAAAAGCAGAAAGAAGAAAAGAATGAGGGGCTGGAGAAACTGTTCAACAGTGAAGGTTGCACACAACTCTTGCAGAGGACCTGAGTGTGGTTTCCATGGCAGGCAGATTTGACACCCTTCTTCTGGACTCTGAAGGCACTTGTATTTATACTTTAACAAATTAAAAAGAGAAATATTTAGAAAGAGATTAAGGAGAGAGGGAGAGAAAGAGTAAGGAGAAAAGGGGAGGAAGGAACTAATATATTCCCCAGGAAAGTCCAGTCATCAGATAGAGAACTCCATATTCAGTCCAGATCATAAAAGGTTTCTGTCTGTTCAAGGAGGTACATAATGGAATTCAAGAAGTGCTTCAAATAGGTTTGAGTCATAATGCTTATGAATTTAGCTACTGTCAACTCACCAATGACTAAGCTGGAAAAATAATTTGCATCAGTTTCAGTCAATTGTGCTTTCTAACATGATTGGAAATGAAATAATTTAACCAATTTTCTTTGGATAGGTTATAGAACCTGTGATGTTTCATAACTTTTAAAGTACTGGAGTGAAACATTAGTTAAGGCAATATAATATTATTTTGTAATTAAAAATGCCTGAAAATCTTGAAGTGAGTCATCTTACCATTTTATAAATCTTTCAGAATAATGTCACCAACTTGAGAGACTATGCTGTCTAAATGAAACTCTATCATTTTGGGGGAAAATGTTATTTGATGGTCAAAATGCTGAAGTCATTACCAGGTGTAGTTACAATATTAGCAAAAACACTTTAGGAGGTAAATAGAATTTCTAACTTACTATCTTCAGAGTACACTGTTGAAAAGATAGCCTACTTTTAGCCATCTTGGTTGGGTTTTATGGGGATATGCTTAAATAAAATGCAGAGAATGAACTTAGCATCAAGTAGTTACCAAAGTGGGATGGTTCATAAAACATCTGAGAAAAATATGATGTCCTTGATAAAAAACAAAAAAACAAAACATTACAGAGTTGCTCAGCAAGCTAGGAATTATAGCCATGAACTTCCTTTCTTCATGGTTTTTCTTTTTCTTTGACTAACTAAATGCTCAGGGTTGTTGTGAGTATACAGGTTTTCTGTCAATTGCTTCCATGGTAGACACTTTAAAAAAATCTTTAGGAGAAGTCTTGCAGCTATTTGTTGATAGGTTTTTTTTTTATTACTCTCTAAGTTTGAGAGGAAGAGTGTTAGGTTCTTCAGGTTAATATTCCAATTCCAAACACACTACATCGGTGCACCTGAAGTGCTTTGCTACTATGGCAACCCACAATTCTGAAGTGCATAGGTGGTATTATCATGCTCTACATCTCACTGTGGATGCAAGAATGTGCTCCCTGAAACCTCCTAACAATAAAGGCTATGGGGCTGGAGGCAGGTGAATGCCTGGCTTGAGTTTCTCAGCTTCACCTCTCTTCCATGTTGAGTGTGTCTGACTTGCAGCATTTTGTTAATTTCACAAAGATAGATCTCAATTATCTGTGATAATTGAGTTCAAAGCCAGAAAAAAATTAAATCTACTGGTAATCAAAAACACTAATTTAATTACAAGTTTCAATTTCCTCTTCAGCAATATTTATTTAACAAATTGGCTGCAAAGAAATTAAAAGAATCTCTCTCTCTCTCTCTCTCTCTCTCTCTCTCTCTCTCTCTCTGATAAAAATGCCACAATATACTAGTAGAGGGCTGCCTCTAGTTTTCTGGATAACTTCCCAAATTGGATCATCCACTTCTGAAATGCCTCAATTGAGAACAAGTTAAGTCATATAAAATTCCCACACCCAAAATATGAATCACAGAGTAATCTATTATAATTGTTTCTGATCCAGATTACTGTTCTTTGTACTATCTATTTTGTTTTCATAGATTAGGATGGGTATGTGTGTCAATAAGCAGCTGATGTTGATTAAAACACATTATGGCAGTCTATTATGACTCCTGATAGTCCGGTACTGATAACATTTCTCTAGTCTTAAATTTTTATTTGGGTGATATATTCTTGACATTATTCTTTTTTTCTATTATCAAATAAGAAAATAGAAACTCAACTTTACGATATTTTGGTGATTTCATGTATCACGTTCTGCTTTGGTCTAATAATTACAATCTCATTTCTTTGTGAGTTCAGGGGCTAACACTAAGTTCATTTTTTTCTAATTTTATATTTGATGATAATGTATTAGTATTATTCTGTATTAGTCAGGGCTCTGTAGAGGAACAGAACTTATAGAACACACACACACACACACACACACACACACACACACACTTAAGGAGATTTATTAGAATGGCCTACATATTGTGGTCTAGCAAGTCCAACAATGGCTGTATACCGACAGAAGTTCCAAGAATCCTCTAGTTGCTCAGTCCATGAGGCTGAATGTATCAGTTGGTCTTTAGTATATGCCAGAATTCCAAAGAAGTATGCTCTAATGCTAGTGAAGGGATGGACTTGCCAGGTTTAATAAGAGCAAGCATGCAAACAGAACAAGCTTCCTCCTTCCATGCACTTTATTTAGGCTGTCACCAAGGGTGTGGTCCAGATAAACCTGGATCTTACCATCTCAAAAGATCTCTATTAAGAGTCCCACTTTAAATGACTTAATTAAGAAAAGAATCTCTCACAGGTGATCCCAGCTACTTGGGTTTTAGTTAATTGCAAGGGTAGTCAGGTTGACAACCAAAAATAGTCATCACAGATACCAAATAAACATACTGGCTGAGGAAATTCCCGTCTTTGATTCTTTAAAACATATTAAGAGGTTTGTTACCATTTCTGAATGTATCACATCAATAATTATAAAGTAAAAGTAAATATATTAACTTCAGAGTTCTTAACAATCTGGATGACCTGTTTATCAAAGGATCTCTGGAGATAAATTACTTCTTTAGAACTTACTTGTCATTAGGAAAGAGAATTTTATTTTCAAACTTCCCTCTTGTATAAATGGTGCCTGTGCTCTGGAGAGAGCTGCATGGTGAGGATTGTCCTTTCTAGGTTGCTTCTGTGTTGTACCAACAAGTAGAAACAAAACCAACTGATTTTCTCAGATTTTTCTAGAGAATTTCTCTTTTAAAAACATTTCTTGTTTGTTGTGTAAGAAAATTAATCATATATGAACTATGGTTTGAGAATTACACAGGACCATTAGACTGCAAATAAACAGCAGGCAAAGTCAACAATTATCTGGTTTTAAATCACATAGCCATCAAAACTAGATAAAATATTATGGAAATGTAGGGATATTAGAATTTAGATGTTAGATGAGATTTCTATGATGGGATTCAATTATTAACTACTAAGCATGCACTACAAGACACACAATACATTTTTATGTGAGCTAGCAATTGAATCAGATTTTGAAAATGAAGTAGGATTCAGAATCATAAAGATAAAGGAAAGATACTTGCACTACAGCTCTCTCTCTCTCTCTCTCTCTCTCTCTCTCTCTCTCTCTCTCTAATTGATCATTGACCACCTATCTATGTGTCTATGGACATAGCTTCCATACCTACCGTCAATCATCTACCCATGTACTTAATCTATTTATCTATGCTTTCTATTTTGTCTCACCTTTAGTATAGGTAGATATATTGCTGTTATCTGAGTCTTAATGTGGAATTTCTACTGCTATAAGAATTAAATGGAGACTTTGCGTAGTCAAAATATGCTCTTAGTTTTATTTTTAGCCACACTGCAGTGAATTGACTTTTGTCAAGTATATGCTAACTGAAAATATTATTTCTCTGGGAAAATGAGATTCTAAACAAACAACCCATAAGCAAACTTCTGGAAAATACAGTCATAAATTGTTGGGCTACAAATATTTGTCAAGAAAATATGCTTTGGTAAATTTGCTTCCGTGGTATTTTCTCAGAATAAAACACAGACTTTCACAACAGGGAGATATTGATATAAACCAGGAGCATCTTCTGTTTGCTCTGTAGCACTGACATTCAAAAGGTAAAGAAAGCAAGACATTTATTTATTGTGGTATTTGCTTTAGCAGCCTCAAGGTTGCTGTAGCACAGAGTTCTCCTCCTTTCTGTGTATGACTCAATATGTTTCTTTTTTCTTGAGGCACCTACAGAACTGTAAGGATGAATAATGCATGTTAAGAGGAGTTTCTACTTTTTTCCCTTTAGGACAGTTATTTTCATCAATTATTAAAATCTGATAATAAATGCTGATTATCTAAAAATGGACCAATAAATTAGGAACTTGGTAGATACA
Organism: Peromyscus maniculatus bairdii; assembly: GCF_049852395.1. Lineage (NCBI taxonomy): Eukaryota > Metazoa > Chordata > Mammalia > Rodentia > Cricetidae > Peromyscus > Peromyscus maniculatus. Next base: position 30,588,244 of record NC_134869.1, read on the forward strand.
TAGGCAATTTCTCTGTTGAGGGAGATTAGTGTAAATTAAAGAGGAAGTTAAAGCAGTTTTAAAAGGCCCTTGAGGCTTATCTGTAATTGCAATAAGCCTTTGATGCCCGAGATGGAGATGCTGTGAGAACAGACTAGAATATATGATCAGTACTGTGAATTGAACTGTTGGCGAATGGCAATTTGAGTTTTGAGCTACTGCAAATGTGTTAACAAGACTAGCGGATTAGTTACTTTTCTTATTGTTGCGCTAAGGACCTAATGAAACTAACTTGAGGAAGAAAAGGCTTATTTTGGCTCACAGGTTGAGTGGATACAGCCCACCGTGGCAGGAAAGACATAGCACTCAAGTGTGAGGTGGCTGATCACATTGCTTTCACAGGACAAAACAGAGAGGAGAGAGAGAGAGAGAGAGAGAGAGAGAGAGAGAGAGAGAGAGAGAGAGAGAGAGAGAGAGAGAGAGAGAGAGACAGCGAGAGAGAGAGACAGCGCGAGAGAGAGACAGCGAGAGAGAGAGACAGCGAGAGAGAGAGACAGCGAGAGAGAGACAGAGACAGAGAGATAGAGATAGAGATAGAGAGAGAGAGAGAGAGAGAGAGAGAGAGAGAGAGAGAGAGAGAGAGAGAGAGAGAGAGAAACACTGATGTTCAGATGCTCATCCAGTTTCCTCCAGTTTCCATCTGATTTATTCGAGGACCCTGGCCCACAGGATAGTGACATTCGCATTCACATCCCCTCCTCAGCTAAACATTTATAGATGTTTCCTTCAAAGACACCTTGAGGTGTGTCTTCCAAATGATTACAAATCTAGGCAAGTTGATAATGAGCACTAACCATCACAAAGGAGTCAATGGCCAGCGTCATAAACCAGGTGATGTGGTCAAGCATGTGCTTCTATCAATCAGAGCATGAGAATTAAGTCTAATGTCATGTATCAGGATGCTCAGGACTTGGTGTGGAGGATGTTTACAGAGACCAACAGATGGGACTGAGAGAAACTATACTCTATATACCATCATGTCCTGAGTGAGGGTAGAATTACAGAGACAAGGCAGAGGTGCAAAGCAATTATAGCAATGAAAAGCAAAAAAAAGTCCAAAAAAAAAGGACAAAAGAAATGACTAATAAGTACTACTAATTAAAAAGAAAATTAACCACTTCAAGTTAGATGTGCAAATAAAGGTAGCAAGGTAGTGTAGTAAGGTTTCAATAAATAAGTTTTAAAGTTGGATCTGTGGTTTGGCGAGTCTAGCTGTTTCTAACAGCTATCTTGAAGGGATTACTGTCATGCTGTCGAAGGACAAGAGGACATACACAGTAATTTTAAGTGAAGCATGAGTGTAGTGGTGCATGCCTTTAATCCTAGTACTCTGGAGGTAGAGGCAGGCAGATCTCTGTAAGTTCAAGGTCAGCCTGGTCTACATAATACCAGGACAGCAAGAACTACACAGTAAGGCCCTGTCTCAATAATGATAACAATCAAAATTTTTATTAATTACTTTATTTATTTATTTATTTGTGTTTTGAGGCAGGATTTTCTGGGTAGCCCTGGCTGTCCTGGAACTTGTTCTGAATAATAATAATAATAATAATAATAATTTTAAGTTATCAGTAAGGAGACTGTATTCATTTTAATTTAATTCTTAGGAAACCTCAGATATTTCTAGAATGACTTGATATCATGTTTTGTTTGGGACATCCTATTAAAAACTTAGAAAAATTATTATGAGAAATAGTTTACAATGTTGCATTTAAAATATAGTAGACTATATTTCTGGTGATTTTTTTCGTCTCTAATTGCTTTCAGCTTCAAAGTTCTCTTTACATGAATCTATGTGCTGGAAACAAGAATTCCATGGCACATGCACCACACCAATATGTCCATTGATTTAATCATCAATAATTTGTTGAATGCCTGTTGACTGTCTATGCAGTCTAGTTTTATGTCATCTTGACACAGCAGGTAGAACCATATGGGAAGAGGGAACCTCAGCTGAGAAAATGGCCCCTCCAGATTAGCCTACGGGCAAGCCTGTGGGGCATTTTCTTGTTATTTTTTTTTCATACAATGTATTTTCCACCCCTCCAATTCTTTCTAGATATTCTCTACCTCCCCACCCACCAAATCCATGCCCTTCCTTTTTCTTTCTCTTCAGAAAACAAACAGGCAAGCAAAACAAACAAACAAACAAACAAAACTGTATATTTTTTTTTTTTAGTTTTTATTCTCTAATTTTATTTAGTTTTGGACTGTGTTCTCCTCAGATCAGCAAGCTTGACTTTTTTTTGTAATCTCTATATATTCATTACAAAAATGTGAGGTTTTTATTTTTGGAGGGGTACCAGTTTTTTTTCTTTTAAGAAATTTTCTACTCACTCCACATGCTTTCCACAGACCCTCCTCCACCCTCCTCCTGCCCCCAGCCCTGTTTCCCAAGCCACCCCACATCCCCACCTCCCCGAAATCGAGGTCTCCCATGGGGAGTCAGCAAAGCCCAGCACACTGAGCCTAGGCAGGTCCAAGCCCCTTCCCACTGCAACAAGGTTGTGCAAGGTGTCACACCACACAAAAGGGCAAAAACAGAAGAAACACACAGGAAGCTACACACACACAAGCCATAAAAACACAAAATTTAAAATAGTCATATACAAGCAAAAGGCCAGCAGGAGAAAATAAACACCCAAACAAATAAATATGGTTGATATGGGATGGTCCAGCTCATCGTAGTTAGTGCCATTCCTGGCCTGGTTGTCCTAGGTACTGTAAGAAAGCAGATTTAACGAGCTATATGGATTTAGCCGGTAAACAACATTCTTCCATGGCCTCTACACCAGCTCCTACCTCCAGGTTCCTGACTTTCCCTGCCCTGACTTCCCTCAAAGATGGAGTATGACTTAAGAGCTGTAGGATGAAATAAACTCCACCTCAAGCTACTTTTGGTCCTGGTATTTTATTACAGTAATAGAAACATTAAGACACTATAAGGCATTATAAAACCTGTGTCTGTCCTGGACTGTTCACCACGGGAGAGACCGAAACTTAGGAATGGTGTAACTTAAGGGCTATACAGTGCATGGAAAAAGCAACCACTCCTGGAGGAGACACTCCACAAGTAACTTTGAGTTCACAATTTAAAGATGATGGGGAAGGACCTTCCAATACACAGAAGTATTAGTATATAAGCAATATTATGGAGACATGAAGGAGCCTGATGTTTTTGAAGAAACAGGAAAAATGGTATGATAAGAGTATAGCATTCATGAAAAATGAGGTTTTACTTGGTGTCAGATGAAGGCCCTTAGTTATGCTAAGAAATTCTGGTTTAATTTTATAGTCCACCTGGGCATCCAACAGGTATTCCAAAAATCTCTGTGGATCTGAACTGTGCTTGCTCATATAAACTCTAGCAAAAATTGAAAGATAGATTATAGGGAGGAAGATAAGTCCTAGACAATAGAAAACTGACAATTACCACAGTTTTCCAAGGGCAAGGGGGGCATTTAAAAAGAGAAGACTGCTTCAAAGGTATTTCATAAACACAATTGGTGTATTTATTTTTCATGGAGAGGGAGATTAATTGAGAAGACACCATTGGGAATGTACACATTCTGTTTTTAAAATGCCTGCCTTGAGAAACTAATGATGATGAAGATGGAAGAATAAGATTAGAAAAACGGCCGGGCGGTGATGGTGCATGCCTTTAATCCCAGGACTTGGGAGGAGGCAGAGGCAGGCAAATCTCTGTGAGTTCAAGGCCAGCCTGGTCTACAGAGTGAGATCCAGGAAAGGCACAAAGCTACACAGAGAAACCCTGTCTCGAAAAACCAAAAAAAAAAAAAAAAAAAAAAACCAAAAAAAAAAAAAAACCAAAAAAAGATTAGAAAAACGTTGAGGAACATTGGAGATTGTGTTAAGTCACTAAATAGCAAAATGTTTTTACTCAACTGACACTCAAACTGGGGTCATGACTGATGGGGTATTGCTTGGTAAGCCAGGCTTAATTATGAGATAGAAATCACACTGAGAGATAACGTTAAACTAGTTATGCTTTGGCATCTGTGACAGGCAGCTTCCTTATGCAGTGGTATGAGCAATGGCAGGGTTTCTTGTTTCTATATTTTTTTCTTTGATGTTTCCCGATGCATGGCAAGTTTTCCATATGCTAGCCTGGGTAGACTCTTGTTACCATATGGCAGCATATAACACAAGACAAAGAAATCAGGGAGAAGATGCTTCTCATTGTGGAAAGGGACTGCTCTTGGGAAATCAGACTTCTATTGTGATGTAATTCCATGCTGAGCTGCCCAACTATTCCTACTAGATAGACTGGGTTAAAAATTTGCTCAGTAGTCTCCCTTAAGGTATTCGTGATGAAGACCTGGTAAGTTTTTTTGTTTTCCTTAAGAAATAACAATGTGTTTAACATTAAAGCAAAACAAACTTGTTCACCTTGAAGTTCACAGAGGACAGTTGTATTTTTAATTCAGGAAAGGAGCAAGGATGTAAAAGGAGGACACCTGACTGCTTTCGTTTGCTTATCTATTAGGTATCTGTACACTTCCAGCTCCACTCAGCAAGCATTGTCATGATTATACAGCCACTGAAGGTGTTAAAAAGATGACTGGCCTTACTACAGTGTATGAATAGATAGCATTGTTGATACCGTGTCAGACAGCAAGTTTTGACCAGAGCCCTATCTAGCTGGTGGTGTCTTCTCAAGTAGATTATCTCACATTTCTAAGCATCTGTACATTTGTCTCTAAAATGGAGACAGTACTGCCAGTTTTCAGAGCTCTGAGGAACATTCGATACACATACAAAGGCCTTGTGGTGCTACCTATTCCCAGAAATGGAAACCACTGTTTTGTGGTTTTCAATTCCATCCAGATACAGAGCCTGACAAAGAGCTTCAATGATTAACAACTTCCAGATTTTTATTTTACTTTTTAACTTCATATATTTAACAAATACATTTGATATTGATTGAAAAACATGTCCAAGGTGCTCCTTTCATTAAACTTGACATCAGGATGACATTGGCTTACTCATAGGTGGTGTTTACACAATGAGGTATCTTATAAAATATATACAGTCTGCATTCATTCAGAATATATCTCTTATGCCTCAAAGTGATATAATTTGGAATGGATATGTAGCTTCTTTATTAATTGTTTCAGTCAGGGTTTCTATTGCTGTGAAAAGACACCATGATGCAGCAACTCTTATAAAGGAAAAATATTTAATTGGGTTTAGCTCACAAATTCAGAAGTTTAGTCCATTATCATCAGGGCCAGAAACATGGCAGTACGCATGCAGACATGGGGCTTGAAGGGATCTGAAAGTTCTGTATCTGGATTGGCAGGCAGTAGGAAGAGAGAGTACCACTGGGCCTGGCTTGAGCATCTGAAACCTCAAAGCCCAACCCCAGTGACACACTTCCTCCAATAAGGCCACACCTACTCCAGCAAGGGGATCCCTCCTAATAGTGCCACTCTCTATGGGCCTAGGAGGGCCATTTTTGTTCAAACCACCGCATTAATCAAAGGTGAAACAGAAGGGCTGCAAAGGTGTTATTGACCTGCTTTTAGAAGCAAATATTCATATTCCAAAAAGTATTGCACCAGAATTAAAATAGGTATCCAGTTACTTAACATGACTGGTAGAATTGCCAGGAAGTGTGACTTTTTATTTATTTTTAATATTTTTGAAGTGTATATTGTCATTATTCATTTCTTCTTCATAGAAGTAAAGTTCCTAACAAGCAATCAAAAAATTCTCCATATATTCTAACAATACATTTATTTTCCTCCTCCTGGGTCTCCTGGTCTGGCACTGTTTAGTTCATCCATGGTAGACTGCCTTAGGCCTGGGCACAGCCTGAGTACACTTAAGTGTGCTTGGTTTGATTCAAGTCTACATCACATGCTCCATCCTTGCCTGCAGACTGAGAGAGAAGTTATTACATAGGGCCCATTTCATGCAGGACAGAGGCTGATAATCTAGGAGGCTTAGTCAAATTACACAATGACCTTTAAAGCCCTTTATAGTACAACCCAAACCTCGCAGAGAAGTAAAAATCTAAAATGAACTTCTGAAGTATGGGAGCAATGTGCTCCATATGGAAGAAATTGTCCAGATACCTTCCAAAGCAAGTGGATGAGTTTGAAACAGGGTAGGACTGAGGAGCAAAGAAGAGTGATCCAATAAACCACAATATTATACTAACTGAACAGATATAATGTTTTCAATAGCCTAAACCAGTAAGTTTTCAAGGCAAATACAAAGTTAATAATTTTTGCCCTTTTTATTTTTAATGGTCATGTTCTTCTTTCATTTAATAGATATCTACTGAAAGCTATTCTAAGGACTGCTCCCTAAGTTAGTGCAAACTGTATCATTGGTTGGTAAGTGAATGGGATCCCCTGGGATTATGTTATACAATTGCCCAAACAAAATGATACAAAGCACTAGAAAAGTAGACACAACTTAGAAGGACTCAGCCATTATTCTCACCCACTTTGAGCTGTCATTAAAGTCCAGGGGTCACAGATCAAATGTCTTGAGGCCACCCAGCAATAGCACACAGAGAAAACAGATTGGTTATTGCACATTTGATGCTTGCTATTTCTTTTTTGAATAATAAAAACATTTGCATTTTCTGAGGGCCTGTCTTTCAAAATAAGGCTAAACAAATGTTTCTATCAAGGGCCAGTCTAGTAGACTTTTGCCTAGGAAGATAGACAGATATTAAATAATAAATGTATGTAAAATAATATGTAAGTAATTTTGATTGGCACCACCAAGAAAATCATTGTGAAAAATGAAAGTGATGAATAGATTCTCACTTCGTATGGAAAATATTATTCAGGAAGAAGCAAACCTCATGGATCAGGTAACTCAGAGCTGTGATTGAACTAAAGAATAACAGCATGGAACACTTTTTTCATCTAGTGAGCCATAATTCCAGCTTTAAAGCTAGCAACTAGCTTGGTATGATGATGCACACTTTTAATGCCAGCACTCAAGAGGCAGAGGCAGGCAGATCTCTGTGAGTTCAATGTTAGCCTGGTGGTGTACATAGTGAGTTGCAGGACAGCCATAGATACATAGCGAGACCCTATCTCAAACCAAACCAAACCAAAACAAAACATGCTAGCACTTATAGTTACAGGGTAATTTTCAGATTGCATTATAAATTATAAGGTATTCTATAAATGCATTGCCTATAGAAAAATAAAACATTACTAAGGTGCAAAGTATGAGGGAATATTATAATTTAATGAGTAAATGTTATTCCTTGCAATGGTTTTAGTTTTACAAAAGATCCTGATTTTAACTATAATAGCCATCCTTCCTCTCTACCTACACTAGTGTCCCCATATCATTAACATCTTACATTAGAGTGATACTTTTGCAATAATTAATGAAGGTTAATACATTGTTGTTTGCTGAATCAAGTACATAGATAACAGCAGAGTTCACTCTGTATATATTCTATGGGCTTTGCTGTATATATGACATATATCCACAAGTATAGTAACGCACAAAATAGTTGGACTTCTCTAAATATCCTGCATACACCATCTGTTCATGTTCCTCTTCTAGTACTCAAATAGAAATTTACATTTTTTTTAAAAATCATACATCATTTTGGTTCATTTAAAACATTGTAAAGACAATTCTATGAAAATAGTAATTAAACTTTTAACTCCTAAGGAATCTAGCAATTATGGCATGGAAATGTCATAAACTGATATTATAGAGTTATTTCAGAGATTAATATTGGTTCAGACTTGGAGATGGCAGATGAAGAATCAGAATCTATGAAAAAATATTTATGTTTAATAAAGGTAGATGCTAGAAACTTCAAAAAGTGGGCCTGGGATGCAAAAATGGGATGTTTTGCCCCAGGGATAAAAGCTGTTGACCACACGTGTCTAAGTATCTACATCTCATCTGATAGGGTTCATGATTCCCACTCTCAAGAAAGGCTCTGCTGACTCCCCATGGGAGGCTTTACCTTATTGGAGGAGGGTATAGGGGGTGGCTCGTGGGGGAAGGCTGAGGGGGCAGGAGGAGGGAAAGAGAGGGGGATCTGTGGGTGCGTTCTGCAGCATTATAAATGGAAGACATTAAGTAACTCTTGTTCTGCAGCATTATAAATGGAAGACATTAAGTAACTCTCAACTATCAGGATATTCTACTGACTTTTACTTGAGAGAATGAATAAACTGTTCTCAGTCTTATATTACTAATAATTAGGTTTTATTGTTTAGAAATAATCAGGTTGCAGCCAAATCAATCCTCCACCCTTTAGCTTCAGAATAGTTTTCTAGTAGATATCTAGTATAAATTAATACCTAACATTCTTTTCTAATTGCATGGAGAAAAGGATTAAACTGATACTTCAGAAAAAAGAAAACTATTAAAAACTAGCAAAGAACAATAAAATGAATGCCCCCAATTCAATTTACCCACTGTAGTTTAAGAAAATAGTAGAAATATCAGCCGTTGTGCAGACTGTGTGTGTCTTGTTACTCATTCCACTGTATACTTGGCTTATAAAATGAGTAAATCAGACGAGCAACAGAAAGGCATGCATGCTGCAGTTATTCCATCTGTCATCTGCTTCTGCTGAACATGCAACATGTTGTGCTGTAAGTCAAATATCCTCTTAGGCATCTGACCTTTTGCCAAAATCTGTTTATTTTATTTCTCTGTGTTCCCCAAGTCCAGCACTTACTCTTCATTTTCACTCTGCCTTTCCACAGGTATCTCCTTTTTCTAGCTTTAGTCATCTTTTGCATGGCGTTTCTAATTGTTGAATGACCTTTAAAATGCAAATTTTATCATGTATCCTGTCTTCTTAAAATCCTTTAATGAACTTCTCATTGTTCTCAGTGTCAAGGAAAGAAATCCTGGCATTGGTTCTGTCTGCCAGGCCCTTGACCGCTTGGCCCATCCTGTCTGTCACACTCTCCATCAGCTACTGATGCTGCCACACAAACTCTCACCTCTAAGGAAATTCTTTTTACACCTTTCACTCATGGCATAGTTCTAAATACCAGAGTATAACTTTGATAAATTTAAGAAGGAAAAGAATGAAAAGAGTCAGAAAGCATATAAAATGACTGGAAGGTTTTTGGAGAAAATATTATGGCCATTGGGGATTCAGTCTCTGAAATGTACTGGAATACGGTGGAGCAATTTATTATTGCTCCCCACCATGGTTCTTTGTATAGGAAAACTCAGAAATGTTATTGAACTATGGACAATAGTCATCAAAAATCGAACTATCATATATTTTAATTGCAATTATAAATGGCTATTTGTTTAAAATTCTAGTATGGTAAGGATGAAAGTATGTGCCAGGTTTTATTATTTAGTCTGGAATGCTTATGAAAGGCACCTTTGAAGAATGTTAAAGTAGGTAAAAGTGTATTAATGAAACATATTTTAAAAGTACAATATTTCAACTAATTTTTGAGAACTTTATACAATGTATTTTGATCATAGTCACTCCCTACTCTTCCCCTAGCTTCTCTAAGATCCACCCCTATATTTCTATAGCATTTTGACTTTGTGACACCTTTTTAAAAATAAACCACTGTCCTGGTTAGTGTTATTTATTTATTATTTATTTACTTACTTATTTATCAACTTGACATAAGCCAGGATCATTTGGGAAAAAGGAAACTTCAATTGAAAAAATAAAAGATGGCTCCATCAGATTGACCAGTAGGCACCTCTGTGGGGGGGGGGCAGATTTCTCTTGAGCAATGACTGATGTGGGCAGGGTTATCTCTAGGAAGGTTGTCTGGGGTTGTGTAATAAAGCAGTCTGAACAAACCACAGGGAAAAGCCAGTCAGTAGCATGCCTCTGAGGTCTCTGCTTCAGCTTCTGCCTTGGCTTCCCTTGATGTTATGTTGAGATCCTTGATCCATTTCAAGATGATTTTGGTGCAGGGTGAGAGGAAACGATCTAATTTCATGTTTTTATGTCCTTTTGTTGTTTCTGTGTTATTGAAGATGCTGTCTTTGGTACAAGGAATATATTTGGCATTGTTGTCAAAAACTGGGTAGCTGTAGTTATGGACTTGTACATGAGCCCTTTATTCTGCTTCATTTATCCACATATCTTTTTTGTGTGTGTCAGTTCTATGCTGTTTTTACTACTTTGGCTCTGTCATATAATTTGAAATCAGATATGATGATACCTCCTACAATATTCAGTATCATCCTAGTTAGAGTACTCAACTCCAGACACTAAAAGGACAACAAATGCAATTATGGATGTGGGAAATGGGAAACTCTTATACAGTATTTGTGGGAGTATAAATTTATGTAACCACCATCTAGAAATCAGTCTAGATGTTTTCAGAAAACTAGAAGTAGAGCTACTATATAGCTTAGCTGTAGTGCTCCTGAGCATATACTCAAAGGACCTTATAATCCACTACTGAGATATTCCATTTTAATTGATGCTGCATTCGTAATGGCTAGGTAATTGAATCAACTTATGCCCATCAAGTGAAGAATGGATAAAAAAAAATGGTGCATATGCATGGTTGAATTTTATTCAGCTGTAAAGAAAAATTAAATCACGAAACCTATAGGTAAATAAAAAATTATACTGAGTTATAACCAGACTCAGACAAATATTACTGAAAAGTTTTTTTTTGCACCCTGACAGACTTCTCCACTGATGCAGCAATCCAAATCAGACCACATTAGGAAAAGGCCCTGTTTAATGGGTAAAGCATTCCCCAGTGATTCCCTGGCCTGTAGAAAGAAGACAGGGATGAGAGACCTGAAGAACCACATGTCTGTTTTCTGGGATGCAGCTTATATACCCTGTGGGAGTGGTCTTGAGCCTCTTTGGGGGAGGAGCTGTGTTTGGCGGGCTTTGAAGGGATGGGTTTAGGGAAAGAGATGGGGGAGGGGAGTTGAGGTGGATTGTCTACCTGAACATTCCAGACTCTTTGGGTATAGGGATGTCAGGGTGCCAGGGGTTGAGGTGGAGCTCCCACCCAAACAATTACATATTCTATATCATACATGGCTACTTACCTTAAGTCTTTTGTGTCTTTAACTTGAAGTACATGTGGAAGCCACAAAACTAGAAAGGGGTTAACTGAGGGGGGAAATGCATAAATAGATGAAGATAGTAGATTATAAGTAAAACAAAGAAATGTAGAGTAGATATATTTGGAGCAGAAAGACTTAAGCATAAATGGGGTGGAGGGATGAGAGAAAAGAAGGGGCCCAGGGACAAGATTAACCAAACTAAAGAGTAAAAGAAAATTCCATATGGTAACTTAATATCTTTCAATCCAATTAAAAGTATAACAGGAGTTAAGAGGGGACAGTAGGACACATGTGGAATGAATGAAGGGGTGGGGAAGGATGCTGTGGGTTAAAGATTTAAGCAAATGTAGAAGTGGTGGAATGGGAGAGAGCAGGCTAGAGGGAGTGTGATATCCAAAACCACTCCCAGGAGATACGAGTTATTGAGGAAAGGTATTAGTGTCAGGCACAGGATGACCTCACGCAGGATGCTAGTGAGGCTCCCTAAACAACACAGGGTGTAGCTACCATTCTTGGTTGCCCATCATAACTGGGTGGTAAGACCCTACTGCTGAAGACACCACATAGTTTGGTTCCAGGACACAGAGAAACCAGTCTTGTACTGATTGGGAAACTTAATCCTGCTGGTCAGCTTTCATCTATACAGACTGCTGGGGGAGAGAAGACATGAGTAGCCTTACCAAGCCCTGGATTTTGCAGTGCTGGCATGACTATTATGGTGTAACCAATCACTATCTGATTGGATTTGAGTCCTGAGTCATAGGAGAAAACTCAGGCCTGGATCTGTAATTGTGGTCAAAAGTCCATTATGTAGAAAGTCCTAGGCCCCAAGGAGGAACTTACTGTTGTTACCTTGCTCAATTGTCAACTTGTCAAATTGCCTTCTAAATATTAATATTTATGTCCATAGATCTGTGCTATTCTCAGCTTTGAGAAACTTCTTTTTGCCCTGTTCAGGGGTTATTGAGGAGACTCCAAATTGGCCCTAGTACTGAGAATAAGTGACTCTGAGTTCTCAGCCCCCTACTGTGACATCGATATCATCTCCTTCCTCCCAAGACTAAGGGACATGGGGAAGAAGGGACAGAAAGAAGAGACACAAGATGGAGAAGAGGGATTTGAAATGGTGTCTTCTGTATACAACATGGCTATTGAACTCATGAATTCAGCTGTGCTTACCTGCAGAAGACCTGTAAAACATAATGCCTGTCAAAACTGCAGCATGGATGGGGGAGATGTGCCCTAGACTCATTCTCCAGCTAAGGAGCTATTGGCAATTGCTGGCTGCTTGGGAAGGGAGAACCATTTTCTTTTCTTCTTGAGCATATGGCCATTGGTAAGGCGCCGATGACTCATATGGCCCTGCCTCCACTTGCTATGTGCATATAGGCAATATCAAGTGGATTCAGTAGGGAATTAGAAGAGAAACTAAAGAAGAGAAGAAGAGGATATGAAATTGGGATGAAGATGTGTTGTGTGACAGAACTATTTTCTGAGGAAATATAACATACACATTTATTTCACCCCAGGAAGGCAATCAACGATAGACCAAGGCCGTGATCTCGACATTTCTAATGTTAGGACCTTATAATATAGTTCCTCATGTTGTGGTAAACCCCAGCCATAAAACTATTTCATTTCTACTTCATAACTATAATTTTGCTACTGCTATGAATCGCAATGTAAATATCTGGTATGCAAGATATCCAATATGGTGTCGCGACCCATGAATTGAGAACAACCGGACCACAGTAATAGTAGCACCACAGTCTAGCTTGGTGAAGCAATGGATTTTTACTAGAGTTACTAATGGGGAAAGGTTATATACAAGGACCAGGAAAGACTCAAAAGCAGCTGTGTTGCCCCCAAACCACCTCTCACCACCACAGGTAACTCACAAAAGCTTGGAAGCCTGGAACCTTCTGCACAGCTTGAAGCAGCTGCTGTCCAAGAAGGCTTTTTTTATCTGCAGTTTGACTGGTCAGTCTCTCCTCCCTCAGCAGTGTTTACTCCTTTTTCTACCTCAGGGTAGGAGCCTTGGGAATCTTCAAGTTTGTTCTTCCAGGTGAGTGACCTTTTTGTTTGGCTCCCGAGGCTCATGAGGCTCCCCCTCCCTTCTAGAGGGAATGATTCAATTTGGAGAAACTGCCATACACGGGAAGGACCATAGCGGGGACGAGGAAGGGAGCGTGAGGGGCAGATATGGTCAAAACATGTTGACTACCTGTATGGAATTATCAAAGAATAATCAATATTACTGAAAAAACATTATAGAGGTGAGACAGGCAGGAAACATCACAAAATAGAAGCCTTGGCGTTTGATGACTTGGAAAGATCTGTTTTCTTAGTGAATAGGAATCTGGTTTGAATATGCTTTCGTGTGTGTGTGTGTGTGTGTGTGTGTGTGTGTGTGTGTGCTTGTGCGTGCGCACGCGCGCTGTGCATTGTGGATTCAGAAGTCAACTTGTGGTAGTCCTCTGATTCTACCTTGTGGCACCTGGAGATTGAAGTCAGCTGCCATCAGCCATGTGGCTCTTTCTTGGCCGTTTCTTGAGCTAATTTACTCATGGCTCAGCACCAATCGTTTAGAACAATAACCAAAATTTGAAAAATACGTGAGGGGAGCTGGTGCCCTGTAGTCGCACTAAAAGACCGTGATGTTGTGGGGACTGGATGACACGTGATTCATTGCACCCCTGGATGTTCCTTACAGAATTATGCTGTCTCCTGTTGGCCTGCACATTATTGAGGGCCCTTTTTAACAAGGTGGGTGCAGCATTTCTACAAACTCCTGGACTGATTCATGCCCATCTGCCTCAGATTTTCTTCGAACACTCTGTTCTCTGTCTGGAATGCCCTCACGTCCTGGTTATCGAGTTTCTGCTTTCATGATGTCATGTGCTTTTTTATGTGCTTTTTAGCCATTTGTGGATCTTTGAAGAAATGGGTATTAAAATTCTTTGCCCAATTTAAGTCAAGTTTTTGTTACTGTTTAGCTGTAGGGATTCTTTGCACAGAGTCGAAACTTAATCTGGTTCAGAAAATAAAGATTTTTATTTCCTCAAGTGTTCTGAAACAAACACAAGCAAAACTGGATTGGAAATCGCCCCAGTTCAGATCTTCTGACTTAAAGGCTCATGTTCCTTCAGCTGACCATGAGCTCCTCTCTCCTCCCTCCTCCTTGCTGCTCTTTGCAGTGAGTACTGTAACCTGCTCGTCTTCCTTTACATAAATGCGACCACTTTTACTTCTATTCAAAGTATTTTGCATTCCCAACCATTTTGTCTTTCATGTTGTGAATTCCTGGAGACGAGCTATGAGGGATTAATTTACTTGTTGTGGGTTTGCTGGCCACATGCTGCTACCAAATATGTCCAGGAGCAGTAGCAACTTGCAGCTGTTCCAAACCGCCATTATTTACAAGACAAAAACTAAGCGGCAGGACGATTACATAGAAATTAGAGCAATCAAAAGACACCATGACACATTCGACCCAGTCAGCTAGAAAAACCCATGCTAGTGCACAACCTAGTATCTCTTGCTTTTGTTCACCTCTGCATGAACTAGAGCAACAAGAAGTGGAAAGTGAGTTCTAATCTTGCCTGGTGTTCCTGTGGAAGGTCAACCTTAGACCAAGACACTATTGTCCTACAAGTATCATATGTGTAGATATGTGGGTAATCACACCAGCTCTAACAATATTATTAAGCATTTGCAAAAATTCTTTGCAAATGCAAAATGCAGTCGGTTAATGGTTATTGAAGCAAATAAAAAGCCACGAGCTTGCACAGTAGAATGTGTTTAAAACGGAATTGGTGTTACATACATTTCCCGTGAGTGCAGGAAATCATCTTTCCAAGTGGGAAAAATCTGAAGCTGCTGTGTGGTTCTCTCTTCAGTGGCTGTTGCTATGTAACATGCATCATTCCACTGGGAAACCCCCCAGAAGACTGCACGTTCATTTCAGCTGTGTGAGACACCCGGAAAAAACAAATCCGTCTGCAAGAAATATGATGAGGAATAACTCCAAATCTATTGGCCCTTATTTCTAAAAGGTTGAGTTTGAATTTCCTAAAATTTACACAATTTTGTAATAAAAAAATCAAAATTAGTTCAGTTGCATGCTTTAGTTCAGTAGCATGCAAGATTTTCCTTTGGCTTTGTTTAACAATGTAAAAAGAAAAGATACATAATAATAATAACCACCATATGAAGAACAACTGTTTATCAAAAATGGAATGGTTATTTGTTGGCAGTTTCTAGAAGGCTGTTACAAAAATGTGGTTAATTTCTGTGTATAAATTAATCATCTCATTACTCTAGGTATGAACTCAAAGCAATAAAATATATTATCCCAATTTTCTGCAAGAGGATACTCGAGTAGAAAGGTTATTAAATGCTGTAGGCTGTTCTCAAAATCAATGTCTTCGCAGCAGAAAAAAAAATCACCTTGTACTTACTTTATCTGTTGAAAATGAAATAAAGCCTCCTATTAGATTTACTTTTTTCCCTGCTTGGGGCTTCTAGTGCTAGATCTTAGGTGTTCTTCATTACACAGATTTGCTGTGAGCTCCCGTGATTGGAGCCATGACAAAGTAAACCAGTGGCCCATACTATGGTATACAGTGTTTGCTCCACTGAGTCGCAAGAAGTAAAACGAAAGCAGATGTTTCAATGAAGTCAGAATAAGGACTTCCTGATTTTGCCTTGGCTCTTTATTTGGCACACCATCTGAAGGCCAGCTCCCTGATGTCCACCCAATGGCCAGATCTATAATGCCATCCATTCTCCTCAAACTGATCCCTGGTTCATTTGGTATGTGTTGTTGTCTGTGTTTCTGTACAGGCCATAGTGAGGCTTGTGTTTCCTCCGTGAGGCTTTTTCTCCCTGATACCTGGTCTCAAAGTTGGCTTTATTGCCAAAAAGCAACTAGGGGCTTGATCATGCACGTAGATGTTGTTGTACATAGATATCAAGACGCTGCTACATTCTATGCAGCCTCATTCAGCTTCTTCAGGATTATGACATACTCTACATGCTGCTCTATATATCTCTCAGACAAGGTGCTGAAGTGACTTGTGACAATACATTTATTATATTTTTATGTGGTTCTTCAAATATTTTGTAACAGTGCTCTTGCCCCTATCCTGCATATCATTTATCACGCAAACATTTAACACTTGAGCAGTAGTGCATAGCATTGGGTAAATGTTCCTTATTGGCTTGCTGTGTAAAAACATATATGATGAGATGGAATGATGTATTTTCTTAACCAGGATTTGACACAGCAGTAGTTCTAACTACATTCATATTTTTACAAGCAAGAAAAAAAAAGAAGGAACTAAAAAGGTGTGAAAGTTGAAAATGAATCTTTGCTTGAAGGTCAAATGAGGCGAGAGGAGAAATTTTTATTATGTTTCCGTCCATTAAGTAAACAATCACAAATCACACTACTAGTGCACGATCGACTGAGTCTGGGCGAGCACAGGCAGCTTGGAGAGTGAGATTGGTTCATGAAAGGAAAGCTACAAGGGGATTTTCATGGCCACAATTCATTTAGGGCTCAAGAGTTGGGAGTTTCACACATGAAAAGGACTGTGGGAAGAATAGAGAGGATCAAGAAGAGAGAAAGCAAAATACGAGAGATTAAAAGTAAAAACCAAAGAAAACACCAGAGGAAAAGCGTTTAGATTTGAAAATGACAGTGTGAGCCGAAATAGGGCCAGGTGTGTTGTGTGTCCTTTAAGCTCTGTCAGAGAGAAATATTGTCAACTGTACCTGTAGCCCCTGAGCCTGAGCAATGCCTAACAGCAGAGGGTGAGCATCACTACTTTGAAGATTTGAGATGCCAAACGCTCCCCAATCTGAAACTCTGTGAATCTTCATGTAGCCAGCAAAATGTTCCATTTTCTGGAACGTTCCTATTTTGGATTTTCAGGTCGAGCTGCTCAGCTTGTGCTGAAACAGCTGCCTTCAGCCTCGGTCCTGTGGCAAGTCCCGAGTTAGTCTGTGTTTAACCGGGTTGGGTGTCGCTGCTGTCAGAGACGTTTGTGAAACCGATTTGTGTTTTCTGTTTGTTTGTTTTTTGAATATCTTGTTTTATTTTAAAAGCGTATTTGTCTTCTTTATTTTAAATGTCTAGTGTCCTGAGGTTAGGTATGTCTATTTTTTTTAATAAATTGTTGATTTTCTTTCTCTTCAGTGAGTTCTGAGTCCTTTTTAATGAATAGATTCCAATTCTGACGTTTTGGTGAAATTTGTAAAACTTTGAGTTTTTATAATTTTTTTCCCATTGTTCATGTCCTATGCTCCACTTGTAAGATGTCAAATAACTCCTGAGCCTTTAACTTTCTCAGCTTTGTTTTTGCTTTGATTTTCATTCTACTTTTTAAAACATTCCTGATACATATGCTTGAGTACATGTATGGGATTATCTACTTAATATAAGTTTATGTCCTTATATTTAGGTTTATTGTAGCAATCTCGCTAAGGACCCAGCATTTTCTATTCTCTCTCAGAATATTTCTTCTTCCTGCCTTCCCTTTTTACCGTCTGTATTGTTTTATTCCCCTTTCTCCTCTCTGTCTGTCTGTCTGTCTCTCTCTCTCTGTGTGTGTGTGTGTTCATGTACACATATGCATACACACATGTGCCACATTTCATATGTAGAGGTCCAAAGACAATTTCCTGAGAGTTGGTTCTCTACTTGCACTTTTGTTTTGAGACAGTCTTGTTACTTCTGCTACTCTGCTCTTCACACCAGCTTCCAGATGATTCTCCTGTCTCCTCGTGTTTGGATGCTAAAGAGCACGATGCTTTTTAGTTCTCCAGGCGGCTGTGGCTGGGACTACAGATAAGAACTTCCGTATCCAGCTCTTTTGACAAGGGTTATGGGGATGAAAGTCAAATAGTCTGGTTTGTTTCGTAGATGTGTTTATTGTTTGAGGCATCTCACCAGGCTTTTCTTTAATTTTTTATTTTGTTTCTTTTATACCACTATAAATAAGGTGTGCATAATAACTTAGTTTAAGATGAAGAAGAAAAAGTATTTTGAGGAATTTGACATCATTTTAGTGTATATTTAGCCATTCAACTACTTGGGTGAGTTCTGTCTTGAACACAGATGGGATCTATGAGCTTCTTCCTGAACTGGCAACACATGCCACACTTCACTCTGCTTCCAGCGAGCATCCCTATGACCATAGGCACATCATGCTGTCAGTTGTTGGCTTTCAAAAGACAAGACAATCATATATATACACGATCATTCTCTGTAGGCTAAGAGTCAGCAGTTTGCCTCTCACACACATGCTTGCATACAAGAATTCTACACGAGGGAGAGATAAGCTGAAGATGGACCTGGTATTGTTTGAAAACACTGGAAAAGAAAAGCCCACAATTTTTGCCATATTTTTGGAAAAGAGGATTCTCCAGTTAAACCCTTCCAAAGAACATGTAAACAACAGAAATTATGAAATGTCATGATTTTCTTCCTATTTTCCCATAGAGACAAGTAGGAGCCATTCTAGGCCCTTCACCTGTATAGCCATCATTTTGCAGTAGAGGACAGACCAGTCTGTCATAGGGGAGGGGGCAGATAGTTATAGTTCAGCCTGAGACATGAGACATGGTCAAGACTTGTATTAACCTGAGCAAAGGATATTAACTCTCAAATGTTGTCACTCACCATTTTGGGGGAGATAATAATTAGTTTATAAAATTGCCATGGGGTTTGAAAATAGAACAGCTTTACAGACTCTTAGTGTATTAGTAAGGTCCATGTTAAAGTGCAAATGTTTTTGAGTGTTGGAAGACAGGAATGTTTCAAAGTTAAGTACTGAGTCTGTCGCTTGGCTTGTATGTTGGCTCAGATCCCTAAGTGTCAGACTATTGCAGAGGTCAGCTTAGGGCAAGGCATTGGTGTTTGAGGGATTATGAAACTAAAGAAAAAAAGACCACTTAGTATTCTTAGTATGGACCAGCATTGCTTTGCATGTGGTATTATTTTACAATTATGAATTTTTTTTAGATATGGGACAAAGATAAGGACTGTAGAGAAACTGACAGGCAGCAACTTGCAATTCCTGTGGTTTAGACAGTGAGAGAAAACAATAACAACAAAAACAAAACATTGACATACTGTATTAGGGAAAAAGGAGAAAAACATAAAATGATCCATGCTTTCTAGGAAGAAAGGTAGATTTTTGTGGATATCACTCTGTATGCTGTGAATGTGTTGCTCTGATTGGTTAATAAATAAAATGCTGATTGGCCAGTAGCCAGGCAGGAAGTAAAGGTGGGACAAGCAGAGAGGAGAATTCTGGGAACAGGAAGGCTGAAGTGGGTAACACTGCCAGCTACTGCCAGGAGAAGCAAGATGTAAAGATACCAGTAAGCCACAAGCCACATGGCAAGCTATAGATTTATATAAATGGGTTAATTTAAGACTTAAGATCTAGCTAGCAAGAAGCTTGAGCCATTAGGCCATACAGTTTTAATTAATGTAAGTGTTTATTTGTTTATTTGGGTCTGAGTGGCTGCGGGCCCGGACGGGACTGGAGAAAACTCCAGCTACAGTAGATAACCTAAGGGTCCCAAGATCAGTCTGGGAGGCACATGGATGTGGTGACTCTGTCTGAAGCAGTAGTGATGATGGGTAAGTTCTTATCAACCCAGAAAGGTGGGTCTGTGCATACAGACAACTCCTAT
Source organism: Peromyscus maniculatus bairdii (assembly GCF_049852395.1). Lineage (NCBI taxonomy): Eukaryota > Metazoa > Chordata > Mammalia > Rodentia > Cricetidae > Peromyscus > Peromyscus maniculatus. The sequence goes on from NC_134869.1 coordinate 30,608,041, forward strand.
GCTTCTTTGTGCCTGTTATTGTAATTAGTTTTGTTTTCACCCCAGAATGAAGTGTATTTATTTATGGAGGTCATAATTAAATAGATTGATTATCCATCCAATATTAGTTTAGAGGAAATGAGTTATATTTCTTTCTTAGTGTCCAGTAGCTCACAGGCAGAGGTGCTGACCTTTTGGCATGAGATGCTATATTTTCAACGACGTCAGTCATCATGTCTCTGTGTATTATTTCCATAGATCTCTCTCTCTCTCTCTCTCTCTCTCTCTCTCTCTCTCTCTCTCTCTCTCTCTCTCTCTCTCTCTCTGTCTCTCTCTGTCTGTCTTCCCAGTTGTAAAGAGGTCTGTGCTTAGAGCTGACTATTGACTGTCACATATACTTAGGACAAGATTCAGTAAGAATTTTTTTATATAAATATTGAACAATAAACACCTTTATTACATGAGCTATGAATGACGTTTTAAGCCCAGAAAGGCAAATAAAGATTTTTTTTTTATTTTTGTGTTCAACAATGTGATGGTGGCATTGGCTTTTGTCAGCCTAACCATTAGAAGACCAAGCCAACCCTGTAGTTGGCATCCCATTTACACAGCTCATCTGGAGCATTTTATATATGTGAACGCTCTTCTGAGAGTACTTGCCCTCATGTGCTCCACCGTAACCTGAAAATCATCTAATCACAGGGTACACAGGGCACTGTTATTTGTGTCCTGTTTTTATTATTAAGAAGTGTTTTATTCATTTTACATACCAACCACAGATTCCCCCCTCCTCCCTCTTCTCGTCCCCCAGACTTCCCCACCTCACCACCCAGCCCTATCCCCACCTCCTCCAAGTCAAGGTCTCCCATGGGGTGTCACCAGAGCCTGGGACATTCAGCTGAGGCAGGTCCAAGCCCCTTTCCGTGCTCCTATGTCTGAGTTAGGCGTTGCTTTCCGGCCCAGAGTTGTGATGTTCTGCATCTGTATTTAGAGAAAGCCTGTCTTCTATAACTTTACTTGACATGTACACTAATCATGACTGATGAAAGGATTCCTAGTCTACAATCATTTCCCTTTTCTTTAGTAAAATTAAATATGACCACATCACAAGAGAATCTCCAAGAAATAATATCAGAAAAAAAAACCTGAGTCGTCTTCACTTCACATCTTTCCATTTCCTTCTTTTCCATCACACATTACCTCTCCCTGTCAAGTTGCTAATTATTATAACTTTGTAAGTTTAAAGTGTTCTCTCATTAGTTTCCTATCTTCCCTTGTTGAATTATTGCAACATATTCCTCAGTTGTCTCTTCATATGTAGTGCTGCCGTTTCAGTCTCTAATGTATGAAGATAAAATTGTATTTCTATAAACTAGTTTTAAGTATTTGATATTTGGTGTTTGTATGTGTATACGTGTGTATATTTATGTGTGCACTGCTGCTTGTGTGTATGTGTGGGCCCAGGCATGTGCCTGTGCCTGCATATACAAGCTAAAGTAAACCTTGGGTCTTGTTTCTCAAGACAGCACATCCACATTGATTTTTGAGATGGATTCTCTCATTGAGAACTACAACTCACCAGTTAGGCTAGTCTGGCTTGCTAGTAAGCTCCAGGGATGCTTCTGTCTCCACCCTGCATCTAAGGCATTGTGAGTACATGCTACAGACTTGGCCTTTTTACATGCCTCTGGGGATCAAATGTGTTCTCATATGTGTGATGAAAGCACTTTCTGCACTGAGCTCTCAGCCTCAGTAAGTTCTCATTTAAAATTTTGTGCAGAATAGAGTCCATGTATCTTTTTGGTAGTTTGCTTTTCTTTTCCTTCCCTCCCTACATATCAACTATTCTGTGTTTTAAAATATTATGAAATAGTACTTTTGGAACATAAAACCTTTGATACACGTATTAATAACCATTCTATATGTATTTCAAGAACCACAAGGATGTCTTATTGGAAAGTGAATTCTTAGAGGCATGCAAAGCAGCTGATGTACCTCTTGTAGGAGTACTGTGCCTACAGGAATACTTTAAATATGCTCTTTTGGTAAATACTGAGTAAAATTAACTGTCTAAATTTGGATCACCTTTGTATTTGAAGTTTTTTCATAACATGTTGTCTGTAAGTGCTGTGTTTTATAATGACATTTCTCATCACCCTTCTTGAGTTTTCACAGAGGAAACTCTTCAAGTTAAGACACAAATTCACCTGTGATAAGTTGGACAGTCAACAGGACTGATTCAGAAACATCTAAAGATTTATAATAATATATACTTTATCACAGAAAGTAACTATTGAGATTATAAACAAATAAAATTAAATATTAGAAAAGATACCAGAGATTTGATAATGAATAATCCAATTCTTTTGCTCAATAGCCCATAATAGAAAAAATGAGAAAAGGAATTTTGCTTAATGAAAATGCATTGATTGAGTGAATTAAAGGTCTCTGTCCACCATGAGGAAAGAGGGAGACACAAATAAATGGCAAGAGTACAACACCTATTATGATAAGAAAATCCATAGGGGGCTTTGAATCCTGAGGAGGATTGATTAGCTAGTTCACTGTGAAGCAATAATGACAGCTTCCTATATAGGCTTGTAAACTTATACATAATTTAAATACTATGCTATGTGTAGAGGATTCATGAACAGTATGATGTGTTTCATTTCAATGCGGCAAGGTGGAATTGAAGCTAGGACTTAAAAATAAATATTATTCAACATCAGAAGGAAAAATGGCATCTGCCAAAGGGGAGCAAAAAGCATGAACATTTCTGTTGTTTGAGCTATTGAGCATCCTACTGTGTGTGTGTGTGTGTGTGTGTGTGTGTGTGTGTGTGTGTGTGTGTGTGTGTGGTGTGTCAATGTTTGTATCTCTGTTGTGTGCATTCTTGAGAGTAGGAGAGTTGATATCTGCAGATTTTGTTTCATTTTCCAATATGTCTATATATATTTAGACTTGGTAAGTATTCTAGGGTTCCATTCCATCAACAGCATAGTGTAATGATGCTTAAAAAGCTGGATATAATATAATCCTGCTACACAGGAGGCTAAGTAATGAGGTGCTCAGATCTGAAGCCAACCCATGCACTCAGTACCAAAATAAGCATCAACCTAACAATAAAGTAAAGATCTGAAACTTTTAAAGAAGATAAAAGGAAAATAAGGTTTTTAACTAATTATTATAATATTTCATACCATTATTGGAATAGTGGGATGGATATTATCATGCCATTATGATTATACTAATAAAGATACTTTTGAAAATTAAGTATCCCAGGGTAAACTAATAAATAATAATAATAATATAATAATAATAAAAAATAAATATTCAATAGAAATTCACTATGAGGTAAATTTTTATGGTATACTGAAGAATGACTCTTCTCCTTCAAATGTTTATGCCTTACTCCTCAGAACAGGTCACTATTCTTTTATATAAAAGTACTTTAAGTACCTTGAATGTGTAATGAAGTTACATATCTAGACATGGGGAGGTTGAATGTATCATGTCCTTGTTTCAAAGGAGGCAGAGGAAGGATTTATACAATGTGACCATACAGGCAGAGATGAAATGATACAGGCCTGATTCTAAAAATGTAAGCAATCACCAACATCCAGAAGAGTCACTTAACAGTCATATAGTCATATGTATGTATGTATATATATATGGAGAGAGAGAGAGAGAGAGAGAGAGAGAGAGAGAGAGAGAGAGAGAGAGAGAGAGAGAGAGAGACTGAGAGAGAAAGAGCCTGCTAATCTTGAAACCAATTTTGGATATTTGACTTCTAGGTCTGTCTAAAAATAAAATTGTATAATTTAAGCAGCAAGTTTGTGATTATTTTTAGAGCAGTCATAAGAAACACTCATTGGTGTTAAGAAGCCGGACCTGAAGAGCAGGGATGACAGACTCCCAAGATAATACTGATGACCTAAAAATAGGAATAAGCATCAACCACAAGCCTAGGTTTCTCTGACACTCAGGGTCATAATTTCCCTATAATGTGCCTTCTAATGTATAGCGGTGTGGATTTAAACTGCTAGGAAACATAATGAAGGGTAGATTTACATGGGATTGTCTGAGACAGAGCAGATAGGGAGCCAGCTGAATTCTGTAGGTCACATGTTAAGAACTTGGATCAGGTCAATCAGGAATAGATTATATTTTCAGTGTATAAACAGCATTAATGAAGAATGGAAGAACATGCTTTTATACTCATGAATGAATGCTTAGATGAGTGAATGAATGAAGAAACAAATGTCTTCTTATAACATTTCTGAAGTTACATCAAATCACATGAGAATTTTCCCTCTGTCTCTCCCTTCCTTCATTTCTCCTCCTCCTTTTTTTCCCTCTTCTCCATGTCTTCCTCTTCCTTTCTTTCTAATCTCCTATGGTACTGAGAAGCAGACCAAGGGCCCCTTTTGTGCTATGCAAGTTCTCTTTGGTGGAAGCCATGGTGTTTTCAGAGCCCCCCACCCACCTGCCCATCCACACAGAAGCACACACTCTACTGCAGTGATGCACACTACAATCCTATCTGCTGATACTCTTCTTTGAGAGTGGAACAGTACAGATAACCCTTTGAGTTAATACAAATCTTGAATATTTTTAATATCAGTTGAGAAATTTTAACAAGGAATTAGAAAATGGGATGCATGGAATTGCCTACCCCACTTATAAAATCAAATGGTTTCTATATATAGGTATCTTATTAAATGGTCACCATGGTCAAGATAGTTAATATATGTATCATCTCTACATAATTATCACATTGTGTCTGTGTGCATATATTCAGATGATTAAATTTAATAAGATATATCCATTTATAAATTTCATATATAATACTATGTTTGCCATGATTCACCATAGATAACTACAAATTTTAATTCTGTATGACAAGCGTAATACTGTTTTACCAGTATCACTCCACTTGCCCCCTTCCCCAGATCTGGACAACTGAAATCATATTCTCAAGCTATATATTTCAAAATACACACACACACACACACACACACACACACACACACACACACACACAATTTTATATATCAGTGGTATCTAAATAAGGGTTTTTTAAAAAATTAGTGGTTTTCTGTTCCCTATGCAGAAACTGGAAGCCACACTGGTATGTTTCCTAGAAAGTGAGGTTTCTTTCCTTTTTGAAAGTGTCTAAGTTACCATTCTATTCCTTTGAGAGGAGACCAAGGCAAATTATAAAAGAAAGTATCTAAGTAGGGCTCGTTGCAGTTTCAGAGGATGACTCCATGACCATCATGGTGGGGAAACATTGACAGCAGACAGGAGAGATCGATGCAGGAGCAGTAACTGATCGCTCACATCTGATCCACAAGTTATAGGCAGGGTATGAGAGACTGGGAATGATATGGGCTTTAGAACCTCAAAGCCAAACCTCAGTGATGATATACCTCTTGCAGCAAGGCCACGCCTCCTAATCCTTCCTAAATGGTCCATCCACTGAGAACCCAACCTTCAGATACATGAGTCTATGGGGGCCATTCTTCTTCAAACTATCACAGAAAGTAAACAACATTTTTAACCCACATGACTTTTACATTTCCAAGAGTGAATTGCTGGGCCTTGACACAGGGAGGAAGGGTTTGGTCCTGCCTCAGTTTAGCATGCCAGGCTTTGTTGACTCCCAGAGGGAGTCCCTACCATCCCTGAGGAGTAGATGGGGGGATGTAGGGAGTGGCAGAAGGGGAGGGAGGGAAACTGGGATTGGTATGTAAAAAGAAAAAAACCTTTTTTTTTAAATAAATAAATTAAAAAATGAATTGCAAAGGTAATACATACCCATTTTCAAGATTTTTGAAATCCAAAAATATAATATATGCAAAATATTATTCATACTAGCTTCCCACTTGGGAATAGTCACAGCTAACATTTTGTGTTTGTCCTTCTAATCTTTTTTGAATGAGTAGGCATTAAAATATTTGGGGTCACAGAATATCTGCATTTTACTTCTTTTCACCTTTAATTTTACTGAAAAGTAATTGTCTTATCTTTAAATATATCTTAAACTTTTAAAAAAGAGCAGTTACTTGGTACATTCAAGGACATTGATTAAGCAGCTGTATAACTGAGGTTTAATTTCCACTAGTGAATGACGTCTGAAACCACTCTTATCAAAGACATGGTTATCCTGTTAAAATGATGTAGAATGAACAGATAACTTGTGAAGAAATAACTCAGTGAACAGCTTGACAAAGCCATTCTTGATGATTGATGATGGATGCTTATAAAAATATTACTGCGACTCTCCTAGCTTCTTCCATTCATATTAAACCTCCCCCCCCCCCCCCCCAGCTACGTGGCTTTCAGGTATAGACACCTGGATCATCACCAATTTGAATTCCACAAACTAACATCTAGGAGCCATTTTACAATTTTCTATTGTAGTATGTGCTGGGGGTACTTTTTTTCCCCTTTGAGTTTCTGAGAGGATGTCTTTGTTAGGGTTACTATTTCTATTATGAAACATCATAACCAAAAGTGAATTGGTGAGGAAAGGGCTTATTTTGGCTTATATATTGAGATGTAGTTCATTGAGGGAAGCCAATGCAGGAACACAAACTGGGTGAACTGCCACCACTTTTAGTTTTTTTTTTTTTGTTTTGTTTTTCGAGACAGGGTTTCTCTGTGTAGCTTTGCGCCTTTCCTGGAACTCACTTGGTTCGAAGGCTGGCCAAGGCTGGCCTCGAACTCACAAAGATCTGCCTGGCTCTGCCTCCCGAGTGCTGGGATTAAAGGCGTGCGCCACCACCGCCCGGCACCACTTTTAGTTTTAGAGAGTAATTTCCTTAGTATTGTCCTCCATGGGCCCTGGTTTTGAATTGAGGAAGTTGTTTTTATTTTAATATCTTCAAAGGATGCTAGAAATGAGCTATACATACTTATATAGGATTTTAGTGAATTTCTAAGAATAAAAATTCAATATCCATTTTCAACAATTAGAGGAAATTTCAAAGAAAGTATGTCAAGATGACAAGGATAAAGAGAGATACTAAGGACAGAAAAAATAAACATAGAGAGAGCCCTAGTTAGGGTTACTTTGACTGTGATGAAACACCATGACCAAAGGCAACTTGGGGAGGAAAGGATTTATTATACTTTCACATAATAGTACATTGTTCAAGGAAATCAGGGCAGAAACTCAGCAGGGCAGGAACCTGGAGGCAGGAACTGATGCAGAAACCATGGGGTGCTGCTTACTGACCTGCTCAGCATGTCTTCTTGTAGAACCCAGGGCCACCAGCCCAGGAATGCCACCACCCACAATGAACTGGGCCCTCCCATATCATTAATCAAGAAAATGAATTAAGAATGCAGTTGAGAAAATGTCCCATAAGGTTGGACTGTAGGGTCCAACCTCCAGTCCTGACTGCAGTAGAATTCTATGGAGGAACTTTCTCAACGGAGGTTCCCTCTCTCAGATGACTTTAGCTTGTGTCAAATTGTCATAAAACTAGATAACACAGAGGGATAGTCTCTAGTTGTTCTTCAAATAATGAATTTTATTTAAATGGAGGGGGAGAGAGAAAGAGATTATTTTTGCTTTAAGATTATTGCTCACAGCTTATTGAAAATATATTGCACTAGGTATAAAGTTGAACTCTAACTGATGTGACTGTTTGAAATGAACAAAGAGGGAGAGAGAGCATGGAGAGTGGACATTCAGTAGATATTAAACTACAGTTGGATAGGTCCAGAAAATTCTGCCATTTATTTTAAGTGGGGTGATTACAGATAATAATGTGCTGAATATTTCAAGAAGCTGGAAGAAAGAATATTGAATTTTTTATCATAAGTGAATAATAAGTGTTTAAAGAGATATATTTGTAGGACTTCTATATTTTATTTAGTAGTTAAAATAAAATTCATTTAAAAATATTGCTTCAGTGATGAGGAGGAGTCTCATAAAGTGCTTGCTCTAGAAGCATGAAAACCTACATTCATATCTCTAGAATCCATCTAAAAGCTGATTAAAATAATACACACACATATACATATATACGTGTATTTATATGTACATATATGTGCATACACACATGCATGTTTATGTGACAATAATAATAAAAGAAAAAGAGGCTATCAATGTAAGTGTGGGTGGTCATGGGAGGGATGAGAGGGGATTTAGAGAGGGCAACTAGGGTGGATGGAAATAGGAAAGGAAGAGGGAAATGATGCAATTCTATTTTATTGAATACACACACACACACACATGCAAATGCGTGCACACACACACACACATACACACACACACAATTTTAAAAGCTAGGCATTCACCTGTAATTCCAGTGCTAGGGAGTCAGAGATCAAAGATCCATGAAACTTGCTGGATAGGCAGTCTAGCAGAATTGGCTAGGTCCAGATTCAGTGAGAAAGTGTCTCAAAAACTAAAGTAAAGTATTATTGAAGAAGTCACATGATGTTGACCTCTGGCCTCCACACACATGCACCACTCTCTCCACACATGAACATATACTCAAACATGGACACACACGCGTTATCATCACTATAATGTGTGCCACTAATAAACACAGTTTCTTTATACTTTTTCTGAAACATTCATGTACAACTTGGTTTTATGCATTGTACACCTGCGCTGGCTACAGGACCATATAACTTCCACTGCAGTCTTGTGGCTTCTGTTTGTAATTTTTTGAGGACTTCTTTGTTTTAGATTTATGTCATAGGGACCTGTAATTATACGCATTGCATCGAAAAGTCAGTGCGATGCAATGTTTCACTACAGCCCCAAGACTTTAGAGAAAAGATACAAAAGCATTTATTATAGCTATATAAAACATTAAAATATGAGGACTCGGGAGATGGGCTCAGTGGATACAGCACTTGTGCAAGTGTGGGAACCAGAGCTCAGATGCTCAGAACCCATCTGAAGCTGAGCAGGCGTGGTGGCCACTTTCAGTTCCAGCACAAGAAGCAGAGGCATGGGATCCCTGGAGCAAGCTGGCCAGCTGGACTTGATATTTAGGTGAATGCTGGGTTCAATGCAAAACTTTGATTCCATATTTATAGTGGAGCCCCAGGGAATAATATATCTCATCTCAACTTTGATCTTCTATATACACACAGGTACACACACCTACACACGTGTTTGACCACACACATAATTGTACACCATCCACTCAAATATATGCAAAAAATTACAATATGAATCAGGCCTTAGTTGTTCATATTTGGTGGGAGGAGAAACATTTTCCTCATTTTTTTTTTAACTATTGAAACCATTTTCTACCTTTGGGCTCTAATTTCTTGATAAATTTTGCTGTTATGTGTAAAATAAGAATCTGTTGAGAATATGATTTATTCAGGCTTATGGGTCTAGACCAGCTGCTTGTTCTTAAATATGTAACAGCTGATCTTGCAAGATTGTCTCAGTCTTTTGAGAACTAGGGAAGAAATATTTGAAAATCAGTTCTTAGTGTATTGCTTTCCTGGGTCACGAATGTTTTCAGTAAGGCTAGGAGTACCTCTCTGGGCTTCTTCAGCATTACCAGAGGTTTCTTTGATATAACATTTCCCCTTGATGTATTGGTTTCCTATTGCTGCTACAACAAATCCCCCAAATGTGGCTCACACAACACAAATGTATTATATTATAGATATCGTATAGATCTGTGGAACAGAAGTCCAGTGTTGTCTTTATTTGGCTAAAATTAAGACATCAAGAAGGTAGAGTTCCATTTTGGAGGCTTTAGGGAAGAATTAGTTCCTTGCTCCTTCCAGCATCCAGAGGTCACCCACAATCCTTGCATTGAAGCCTTGTTCTCCCACTTTACTGTCTGTCTTCCTTATTCAGTCACTCACATCTTCCTCCAACTGACTGGCATCTCTGGCTCCTTCTCCTACTTACAAAAATGAATAAACATACAGAGCCCACCTACTTAATGTAGGATAATTTTCCCATTTTAAATTCACATATTATATTTGTATGTGTGTGTGTGTGTGTGTGTGTGTGTGTGTGTGTGTGTGTGTGTGCTTGCACATACATATCATGGTGCATGCACAGAGGTCAGAGGGATACCTGTAGGAATCAGTTCTCTTTACATCACGTGGGTCGCAGGGATTTAAATCAGGTCATCAGGCTTGGTGGCATGTGGCCATCCATCTCGCCAGCCTTAGTTTTTCACTTTGAACTAAATTTATTAACCAAAATTATACCCACTTGAAAACGTAGTCTCTTTGCCCATGTATTTGTAAATTCCCAAAGTGAAAACATAGATGCCTCCTGGCGGTGGTGGCACACGCCTTTAATCTCAGCACTTGGGAGGCAGAGGCAGGTGGATCTTTGTGAGATTGAGGTCAGCCTGGTTTACAGAGCGAGATTCAGGAAAGGTGCAAAGCTACACAGAGAAACCCCGTCTCGAAAACAACAACAACAACAACAACAACAAAAACATAGATGCTTTTAAGGAAAATTATTCTGCTTACTGTGATTGGCTCTTTTAATCATGCATCTTGTCCTCTGTGAGATGATGTCTTTGGAAACAGGTACCTCCTTCCCTCAAGCCCTCTCATCTCTATGATTTCAGGGAATGGTTATTGAGTAACATGAAGGGTTATTTTGTAAAGAAAACAGAAGATATAATTATATAAAGGGCACTACAAGACTTCCCAGTGGAGAATTAGATGTGTGCAGCCTTACAAGTGATGTCATGCTAGAATCTCTTTTAAGTTTGAATTTATAAAATAAGTAAGTGTGAATTAAATTTACAAATTCTGGAATGCCACAACACATCATTACAGAAAGAAAAATCAATATAAGCTTAGTGTATTATACCTGCTAAGTAGATAATCCAAAAGAAGCAATTTCCTAACCTTTAAGGGGAGGAGAAAGTGATTGTGGAAATAGATTTAATATTTAAATGTTACTAGCCAGATCTTTTAGGTTCACTCTGCCAGATTAAACAATTTTACTGTTGTAGATCTCAGGAATTAGGACGTAATTTCTAGATACTTATATGAGGATTTCACAATTCATGAACCAGGGGAAGCTAACTGGTGATGCCAGCTCTCAGAATAATTAATTGTACTCTGAGTTTCTCAAATGTATCGCTGTACTCTGTACGCCATAGGATATTTGAGGAGGAAAATAAAGTAACGAAGTCTAAAAATTCCTGAATAATAGAAACTTGTCTGAGCTCAAATTTAATTATGAGGACAAGAAGAGATTAGGATGTCAGTCTTTGCTTTTGGAACCCTAATATATATCATGAACTCCACACAATATTAGCAATATTGTTCATTAAAAATGAAGGTGGGCTGGAGAGATAGCTCAGAGGTTAAGAGCACTGACTGCTCTTCCAGAGGTCCTGAGTTCAATTCCCAGCAACCACATGGTGGCTCACAAACATCTGTAATGAGATCTGGCGCCCTCTTCTGTATATATAGTAAATAAATAAATCTTTAAAAACAAAAAAACAAAAAAAAAAAAAAATGAAGGTGTTGGCCATATTGGAACTTCAAAACAGATTTAATTTAATTAAGTTCCACCCTGTTTGATTTATCTCCTTTGCCTAGGCAGAGAAACAGAAGGATTGTGAGGATAGAAGAGGAGAGAGACTACTTGTGACCTACTTTTAATTTTACCATTCTGTAGCAGGGTCCTTGCTATTGTTCCCTTTGGGGGTGGGGGCCAAGTAGGTGCAGAGTCAAACCACACAGACTTGGAGAGAATGTTGAAACAACAAGCTCAGTTTATTCAGGAAGAGACAAGTCTTATATACCCTCCACCCCACCCTGGGGGGAGGTCTGATGAATATGCATCTGTTGGAGTGACATGACTGTCTCTCATTGGTCCAGGTCATCTCCAGATCATGTTTCAGCTGTTGTTGCTAAGACCATCAGGCAGACCCAGGCTGGCTCTGAGAAAGTATCTTTTTTTACTTGTTTGGGCCTTCTGGCCCTCAAGTCCGTTAGGGATGAGTCATCCAACACCATCCCATAGGTCTGTATTCTCGAATGAATCTATCCTAATTTCTTTATTTTAATTTTAATATATAAAAGGGAGATAATAGTATCTCTCTCATAAAGCCAGTGCATGTAAAACACGGGAAAACACTGCTTGCTGGAAGTGCTGCCTGTTGAAAGGCTAGAAGTAGAATCAAGGGATAGATGCTGTGGGATGCCTTTCTGTATGCTGTGAATATGTGTTGCTCCAATGGGTTGATAAATAAAGCTGCATTGACCTATGGCAAGGCAGTTTAGAGGCAGGTGGGAAATGCAAGGAGATATGTGGAGAGGAGAAAGGAGAGCAGGAGAGACATCAGCTGCCACCAAAGGAGCAGTAAGATGCCAGCAGACCAGTAATGCCACGACCATGTGGCAACTTATAGATTAATAGAAATGGGTTACATTTTAAGAGCTAGCTAGCAAGAAGCCTGCCATTGGCCATAAATTGATAATTAATATAAGCCTCTGAATGATTATTTTATAAGCGGCTGTGAGACCACGGGACCAGAGAAACCTGGCTACAGATAGAGGTGAGTAAGTCAGCGCTGACTCCTGCAGGCGGAAATGGTATTTCCATATGCAAATGCTACAGCTTTAGTTGTCGGCTAATAGTCCATAATGTATAATACTGCAGGGTAGGGTCAATCCATCACTCACCTTCTGCAGGGAAAGGAATTTAACAGCCAAATTCTTTATTTTTCCTCAAAACATTCATGAGAAAATACACTGACATTGAATAATTCTGTTCCCATAGAGTCACTTACTCCAAATGCCAAATTAAAAAGTTCAACATGCTTACCTTATTAAAAACTTTCCTCAGATTTAAAAGAACTGCAAAACCTTCTAGTATGACATTTGAAGTAGCATCTTATTAAGAGCTATGGTGCAGCTTCTCTGAACTTCTTAATATAAAAAGATGGGAACACAAAAGTGAAACGCAGTGAAAATAAGAACCACAGCCAAATGACAATAGTTATAGTTTGTATAGGAAGTGGCTCCCCAATGTCTCATGTGTTGAAGGTTTTGGTCCCCAACTGGTGGATCTAGTTGTTGGAGATTATTAGATGATGTAGGAACTGACTTCACCTTTGAGTTAACTCATTGATAAGTTCATATTGACTACTAGGAGGTGGGGCCTGGTCGGAGGAGACAGGTTTGCTTGGGAATGTGTTTAAAGGGCCTATCTATCCTGTTTGGACACCTTGGTGTCTCTTTGCTTCTCAGCATCACCAGATGAATGACTTTGCTTTACTATGGTCTTGCCTCCATTGGCTTGTATCTTACTCCATGAAACATGGAGTAATGTTTCCAGGGACTGGAACCTTTAAATCCCAGAGGAAATATATACTTCCCTTATTTCAAGTGTTTCACTCAGTTATTTGTTTTGGCAAAGAAAAATTTGAATAAGACAATAGTTTCTAATATCCCAAGGTAAAAAAGTTGCTTTAGAAAAATTTACCAAGGTAATATGGCAAATTATATGGCAGTTTGGCTTTGGCAGTGTTTACTTGGTAGTTTTGTTTCATTTCTTGAAAGAGAAAAGAGAATAAAATATATTTTAAATAAACATGTGGGTTTAAATAGTTCATGGACAGATTTATAACACAATTACAAGCATGCACACACTATACCAGATGTATTCAAGAGGGGTTAGAAAAGCAGAGAGAGGAGCCAGCGCGGTTGGTTTGTGCTCCGTTCCAGACCTCATCTGAAACATTCAGAAATGCATTTGCCGTTCATAGTGTTGCACGTGGGAATTTTCAGTCACAAATTCTAATTACTTGGTGCCAGCTCTGCAGTGGCCTGCTTAAATGTTTAACAACAAGCTCATAAATAAATAAAGTAATAAGTACCTTTGTTTTTTTCTGAGTTTGCTAATTTCCGTACTTCTGCCCTGGCAAACTTCAGGATTGTAGGTGACATCATTCAGTGATAGCGCCCCCAACTAGACGATAGCATCGGGACTGATTTTAGCTTCTAGTGCCAGAGCTGATCCAAATGATGTCAAGCAGAGCCAGATTTTGCCCAATTCAAAACAGGATGCACATCCATGAGTCAAGCAAAGACCGTGTTTTCAATCGTTTAAATTTGGGAGGTGGATATCTTATGTAGCTCTAGGCAGTTCCAATTGTCATCATTTCTTAGTCACTTATGACTCCAAAATTTGGCACATAGTCTTTCAAATGACATTTGATTAATATATTTTCTGATATAATAGCAAAGAAAGAGAAAATTACTTCTAACATTTAAATACTTTTCTTTTATTGGAAGTAGATTATACAATACAATATATTCTGATTATAGTTTCCCCTCCTTCTGCTCCTCCAAGTTCCTTCTCCCATTCCCTCCTCTCCAGATCATCCCTCTTTCTGACTCTCAGTAGAAAACAAACAGGCACTCTGTTTATTCAAGCTTTCCTTTAATGGAAAATACTAAACATTGGTAGTTCACAGTAGGAAATATATAGACTAAAGCACAAATGAAGAAATGACTACTGAGAACTATTTCTGAACCAACTTCCTTAATAATTATGTCATTATTGTGATTTATGAGTCATGTCTCAGTGATATCATACATAAAATAAGTTAGTTTTTGGTTTGGGGCTTTAATGACCAAGATAAAAGCATACAGTATTTCTTTGAGGCTTATGAAATCTTTGGAAGGTAATTTTTGTACTCAATGAGTTAAAGAAAAATGGACAACTTAAAGGGAAATGTATGTATACTATTATACATTTTAAATTTTCCTAGGTTTTCACTATATGAGTTTTATACATATATATTCCTAATAGTGTTCATCAAGAAGATGCAGTATCTAGTTTTAATATTTGTCAATCTATAATAGAAGTCACATTTGTGAGAATGTCTATCTATCTCATTCAGAATAAGGTTGACTGTATTTTCATATGTTTAAGAGTGAATTATTTGCATTTCTTACTAAGCTCTACATTCATATTGCTTGTCAAGTTTTCTGTTTTTACAATGGGTTTTTAAGTGTTTCCCTTTGTCTTATGCTGTTGTTTTAGCACTTTGTGACTTTTAGATGCTGCCCACCTTGGTCAGATTGCTATCACCTTTTCTCTTTCAGTATTTTTCCTTACAGATATGCTTTATTTTTTTTTAATCTAACCAAATGCACACATTTTAAAATTACATAAAATTTGTATCACAATCAGAAACAGTTTTTTCTTTTCTTTTTGAGACAGGGTTTCCATGTGTAGCTTTGGTGCCTGTCCTGGATCTTGCTGTGTAGACAAAGCTGGCCTTGAACTCACAGAGATCTGCCTGCTTCTGCCTCCCAAGTGCTTGGATTAGAGGCATGTGCCACCACTGCCTGACTGAAAACAGTTTTCATAACCCAAGCTAAGGTCATAAAATGATTTGCCCTATATTTGACACCATTTCATTTTTAATTTCATCTCATATAACTGTGAGATATTAATCGGTACTATTTCCCCTTGTCTGTCTCTGTTTGCTCATTTTGTACTCTACTTAAACCTAGTCAGTTGACTTGCTCCTTGGTTTTCAGCTGGATCTGGCCAAAGACAGATCTTTCCTGTGAGGTCTAACACATGCCATGATAAGACAGTTCTAAACGTAGGGTCAGTGTGTTTTTCCTATGTTTCTTATCTTAAGGCCACAGCTCTTTCCAGATGTCTCTTTCCACTGTCTCTCTCTATGTTAATTATCACCTCTCATTTTGCCAAATTCCTCATGTTATTGTTGGATTTCTCTGTGCGCACGTGCGCATACACACACACACACACACACACACACATATTTATATAAAATATTATATAAAAATATATTATAGATGTGTGTGTATGTTTCTTTATATACATCCAATTTCCAGGAATATGATATTTCAGATAACTCAAGAGATCCTCTTCATGTAAAACCTAAAATTTATGAATAAAATATTTCTTAAAATATAGACCTGAGAATCAATGGAACATTACGTAAGATTCAGGCTTCCTTCCAAAGCCTTAGCAAACTTGTATTTATAACTCTTTCTTAAAGCGCCTCTACCAAAGTGTATGAAATTCAGCTACTATAAAGGAGATTCTTGATAACATAAACTAGTAGATGAGTAAACGTGAATGTAAGAGGAAAATGTCAGGGATAATATATAAGAATAAAGTGTGACTTTAGAAAAGTAATGTTTCACTGAAGTAGAGTTAGTTAATGCTGGAGCTACTAATGCATTCTCTGTGGCTTTGAATAAGAGAGAACACAGGCATTGATCAGCTGTAAATCACAAAGGGTAACTCCTTATAATCCAGATTAATAAAATGTGATGCCTTCATTGACTGAACCAGAAAACAATAACAAAAGCAATAACAACAATAACAGCAACAGAACAGGAACCTACCTAGTACAAGAGCCATGACAGCAGTTGACTATCTTGGATTTGTTCTGATGAACTGGGAGGAAAAAAAGATGCATCTTAAGGAGTCTTAAGGATGTCTAACTATGAATATGACCTCAAGAGGATAGAGGGCCAAATGTATTTTGTTTTTCTGATTAGCCTTCAAAATTCATGTTCAAAGTGTTCATTACATTGGTGCATTCAGTTTCGACTACTCAATCAGGTCAAGACCTCAAAGTCTTTAGGAATGCCTTACATGTTTGTGGTGGTATTGTGTTCCCCAAAATATTGTGTACTCTAATAAATTTATCTGGGGTCAGAGAACAGACAGCCACTAGATACAAAGGCTAGAAAATGGTGGCACTCACACCTTTAATCCTAGCATTCCAGAGATAGAAATCCCTCTGGATCTCTGTGAGTTCAAGGCCACATTGGAAATAGCCAAGCATGGTGACACACGCCTTTAATCCCAGAAAGCCAGCCTTTAATCCCAGGGAGTGGTGGTAGAAAGCAGAAAGATATATAAGGCGTGAGGACCTGAAACTAGAAGGTTTTGGCTGGTTAAGCATTCAGGCTTTTGAGCAGTAATTCAGCTGAGACCCATTCCGGATGAGGACTCAGAGGCCTCCAGTCTGAGGAAACAAGACCAGCTGAGGATCTGGCGAGGTGAAATAGCTGTGGCTTGTTCTGTCTCTCTGATCTACCAGCATGGACCCCAATAACTCGCCTCAGGTTTGATTTTATTAATAAGAACTTTTAAGATTCCTGCTACACATGTTAGCATCACTATAAGCAATTTTGGAGTTATTTGGTACTTCAGAACGCAAGTCATCATTTTATCACTCCAGTTTTGTTTTCTTCAAGATGTTTCTTGGCGGCCTTTGAGACTTGCCAGTCTCAAAAGCAATGCTGTTTACTGTGTTTTATCCCCATTCCCAGTTACAAATTTTCTAATGGTGATCTGTTATTTCCACAGACAAATAACTCCAGATGTTGGTGACTTCAGCTTATGTTTAATTATTTTGGGTGATTCTGCAGTTTGAATGAATGGCTCTCTTCTAGTGTCTTATGGGCTTATTTGTGTAGGCCTTTAAAAATGCATTTTGAGGAATGATTGGAGGTGTTGTTATTTTTATGCTGTAGATGAATCATTCTGAGAAATCCCATGTAAAATATTTATTAAGCTTTGGTCACATTATCTCACATTCTAGAGATGGTCATAAGGTCAGTTTTAGCTTCAATGTTGGAGGAAACCACATAGACCATGACTTTTGAGCAGGTGGTTCATTGGGCATGGCTGATATAAAAATCTGCTGCAAAGAGATAGAAAATGAGTTGCTGTTTTTGTATGCACACATAGCCAAATAGTTTAATTCTTTCATAAAAATGCTCATAGTTAGAGGTGTAAAGTTAGTAAAATGAATTGGTTAGTAAATAATTGGGTCCTTCACATATGGTAAGGTTGGAAAATTTTGGTAGCAATTAATGCTGTCTTGAGAATTTAATTCATGACTAGTAAAAAAAAATTCTACAGTGCAAAAATATAAGCTTTTCAGTTTGCAAAGATTTATTTTATAGTGAATAAGTTTTTTTCTTTTTAGTTCCTAATGGTTATTTGAGCTTCATTACATGCAGCATGTTGGTAAGTGAGAACTAGAGTGGCTGTTATTGTCTCCAGCTGAAACTGCATGACATAATGTCTCCTGCTGCAGCCCCTGTCACAGTGTCTCCTGCAGTGCATGTCATAGTGTCTCCTGCAGCCCCTGTCACAGTGTCTCCTGCTGCAGCCCCTGTCACAGTGTCTCCTGCAGCCCCTGTCGCGGTGTCTCCTGCTGCAGCCCCTGTCACAGTGTCTCCTGCTGCAGCCCCTGTCACGGTGTCTCCTGCTGCAGCCCCTGTGACAGTGTCTCCTGCTGCAGCCCCTGTCACAGTGTCTCCTGCTGCAGCCCCTGTCACAGTGTCTGCTGCAGCCCCTGTCATAGTGTCTGCTGCAGCCCCTGTCACAGTGTCTCCTGCAGCCCCTGTCACAGTGTCTCCTGCAGCCCCGTCATAGTGTCTCCTGCTGCAGCCCCTGTCACAGTGTTTCCTGCAGCCCCTGTCACAGTGTCTCCTGCAGCCCCTGTCACAGTGTCTCCTGCAGCCCCTGTCACAGTGTCTCCTGCTGCAGCCCCTGTCACAGTGTCTCCTGCTGCAGCCCCTGTCACAGTGTCTCCTGCAGCCCCTGTCACAGTGTCTCCTGCTGCAGCCCCTGTCACAGTGTCTCCTGCTGCAGCCCCTGTCACAGTGTCTCCTGCTGCAGCCCCTGTCACAGTGTCTCCTGCAGCCCCTGTCACAGTGTCTCCTGCTGCAGCCGCTGTCACAGTGTCTGCTGCTGCAGCCCCTGTCACAGTGTCTCCTGCTGCAGCCCCTGTCACAGTGTCTGCTGCAGCCCCTGTCACAGTGTCTCCTGCTGCAGCCCCTGTCACAGTGTTTCCTGCTGCAGCCCCTGTCACAGTGTCTCCTGCTGCAGCCCCTGTCACAGTGTCTCCTGCTGCAGCCCCTGTCACAGTGTCTCCTGCAGCCCCTGTCACGGTGTCTCCTGCAGCCCCTGTCACAGTGTCTCCTGCTGCAGCCCCTGTCACAGTGTCTCCTGCAGCCCCTGTCACAGTGTCTCCTGCCGCAGCTCCTGTCATAGTGTCTCCTGCTGCAGCCGCTGTCACAGTGTCTCCTGCAGCCCCTGTCACAGTGTCTCCTGCAGCCCCTGTCACAGTGTCTCCTGCCGCAGCTCCTGTCACAGTGTCTCCTGCCGCAGCTCCTGTCACGGTGTCTCCTGCTGCAGCCCCTGTCACAGTGTCTCCTGCTGCAGCCCCTGTCACAGTGTCTCCTGCTGCAGCCCCTGTCACAGTGTCTCCTGCTGCAGCCCCTGTCACAGTGTCTCCTGCAGCCCCTGTCACAGTGTCTCCTGCTGCAGCCGCTGTCACAGTGTCTCCTGCAGCCCCTGTCACGGTGTCTCCTGCAGCCCCTGTCACAGTGTCTCCTGCTGCAGCCCCTGTCACAGTGTCTCCTGCAGCCCCTGTCACAGTGTCTCCTGCCGCAGCTCCTGTCACAGGGTCTCCTGCTGCAGCCCCTGTCACAGTGTCTCCTGCTGCAGCCCCTGTCACAGTGTCTCCTGCAGCCCCTGTCACGGTGTCTCCTGCAGCCCTTGTCACAGTGTCTCCTGCAGCCCCTGTCACAGTGTCTCCTGCAGCCCCTGTCACAGTGTCTCCTGCAGCCCTTGTCACAGTGTCTCCTGCAGCAGCCCCTGTCACGGTGTCTCCTGCAGCAGCCCCTGTCACAGTGTCTCCTGCAGCCCCTGTCACGGTGTCTCCTGCTGCAGCCCCTGTCACGGTGTCTCCTGCTGCAGCCCCTGTCACGGTGTCTCCTGCTGCAGCCCCTGTCACGGTGTCTCCTGCTGCAGCCCCTGTCACAGTGTCTCCTGCTGCAGCCCCTGTCACGGTGTCTCCTGCAGCAGCCCCTGTCACAGTGTCTCCTGCAGCCCCTGTCACGGTGTCTCCTGCTGCAGCCCCTGTCACAGTGTCTCCTGCTGCAGCCCCTGTCACAGTGTCTCCTGCCGCAGCTCCTGTCACAGTGTCTCCTGCTGCAGCCCCTGTCACAGTGTCTCCTGCTGCAGCCCCTGTCACAGTGTCTCCTGCTGCAGCCCCTGTCACAGTGTCTGCTGCAGCCCCTGTCACAGTGTTTCCTGCTGCAGCCCCGTCATAGTGTCTCCTGCTGCAGCCCCTGTCACAGTGTTTCCTGCTGCAGCCCCTGTCACAGTGTCTCCTGCTGCAGCCCCTGTCACAGTGTCTCCTGCAGCCCCTGTCACAGTGTCTCCTGCCGCAGCCCCTGTCACAGTGTCTCCTGCCGCAGCTCCTGTCACAGTGTCTCCTGCTGCAGCCCCTGTCACAGTGTCTGCTGCAGCCCCTGTCACAGTGTTTCCTGCTGCAGCCCCGTCATAGTGTCTCCTGCTGCAGCCCCTGTCACAGTGTTTCCTGCTGCAGCCCCGTCATAGTGTCTCCTGCTGCAGCCCCTGTCACAGTGTCTGCTGCAGCCCCTGTCATAATGTCTCCTGCTGCAGCTCCTGTCACAGTGTCTCCTGCTGCAGAACCTGTCACAGTGTCTGCTGCAGCCCCTGTCATAATGTCTTCTGCTGCAGCTCCTGTCACAGCGTCTCCTGCTGCAGCCCCTGTCACAGTGTCTGCTGCAGCCCCTGTCACAGTGTATGCTGCAGCCCCTGTCATAGTGTCTCCTGCAGATGAAGTTAACTTTATCAACAACAATTTCATAACTTTTCAAACCTTTACTGGTTTCTTCATGTCTTTGTTTTCTTTATTTCCTTTAGTGATTGTATTAGTGTCTGTGCCTTGTAAAAACTTAATAAGCTTTGTGTGCAAAGATGGCCATTATGGCGTTATTTATGATTAAAAAAATAAAACCCTAATGTTTCACGGAATGGAACAGGTTAGTCAATTATTGCACATCAGTATGAGAATATCATGTGCCGTTAAAACTGTGAAATGACATCATGGAGACTGTCAACTAAGTAAAAACAAACATAAAACACTATGCTGGGTGGTGGTAACCAGGTAATTTTGTATGTTTGGCAAATGGAGATCTGAGAGTGTGGTAAGAAAGATGTTAAATTCAGTCAATGGAATCATAGGACCACCTCTCCTTTTGCTTAGTTTCAGCTTTGTGTGATGTTTCTTTCTTTTCTATGGTTGAAAGAAAAAGTTGTATTGGGGGAAATGAAATGCTCACAAATTGTGGCGACAAAAATTATTATGGGTTTCATTCTAGTATTTCCCTGCATTGTGTCTTTGGCTCATGTTAGTCCTCTATGACTTTTCCTTGTCCTCGTTTTCTGTCCATTTGTTGATCCCCTTTTCTCAAGCAGCTCTTTCAATTTCATGTCACTTCCACGTATATCAGAGAATGTAGATAGTCCTCGTCCTTTTCTTTATACATTACCACTCATATATATGAAAAACATCATTTATTCAAGTATTAGTGATCATTTTGGTTAATCATTCTCTTTTCTTAGTAAATGCAATCATCAGCACTTTCAAACTTTCTGCTAATAGGTGTGAATAAATCAAGGAAAACAGCCCAAATAATAGATTATGAAAGTGTGATTTCAAATTTCCTTAAAATTGTACTTCCTGTCCCCAAACGCATTACTCAGTTATATTTTTGGTACATTGAAACTAGAAATGCTAATGAACAAACTTAGATAAAAGCCACAAAACTCAATTTTAGCACGGCTAAGATTCTTTTTCATAATAAAATCTTCAAAATACAACATCTATTGTGAGCCTACCATTTACTAAACTCTTTCATCAGTTTTGTATTTGCATAATTTCCAGTCTTAAAAAGTAAGTTATGAATTACTAGTTAAAGGCTTTGCTTCCTCTTTTTTTTAAAGGAAATTTGGAAATTTAATTTTATATAGGTTAAATAAAATATGGAAGTCTACTTTGCTGACAAATTATAGAAATATAAACACTCAAATCTGTCCAAATCCAAGAGAACTGACACTTCTAAATCTCACTGTTATGTGGATAATGAAATGAATAATAATCCAATTATTCATGAATAAATTTGACTTCTATTTTAAAAAGTATTTTCAGGCCTATTTAATATTATTAAATTTTATATTATTTTATGAGACAAGTTACATAAGTGATGCTATAAGTTTCTTTGTAAGGAAGAAAATATGGTACCCATGAACAAATGTTTCATCTCTAAACATGTTTAATCAACTTTTTTCCTTGGAGCAAAGGAACAGGAAAATATTAGTAAATAAAACCCCTCCAATTCTAGTCTCATTGAACTTAGTATCTCATGGGAATGTTCACAGTATTCAAGTCAATGACCGATACGGGAGCAATTAAAACTACAGCAAATGCTTTGACTTTCCATTTGTGTATGGCCTTCTGGATGGGGCAAGTTTCTTCAGGCAGCAAATACATGTGTGTAATCCTAACATCTGGCCTGCATCTTTCTACTGGAGGATTGAGACCATTTTCATTCAGCATATTATTTAGGGAGATATTGAAATGATTTTTAAAAAAAAGTCAAAGTGGGCACCTTTCGTTGGGCCCTTCTAAGGTAAGCCACTAAGCAAACATGCCCCTCACAACAGAGTTAGTGCAAGGGGTTTATGGGGGGGGGGAGAAGAGAAGGCCATGTCAGAGTGGGGGCATGGGAGAGGGAGGCAGGCAGACAGACAGGCAGGCAGAGATAGGGAAGAGGAGCGAGAAACAAAAAAGGCAGGAGAGAAAAGAAGAGACAAGAGAGGAAAGAAGAGGAAAAGAGAGCAAGCTGTCCTTGGCGGGCACTTTTACAGGGTGCATGTGTCAATAGCTGAGGGTGGAAAGGCACCTGGGGACAGGTGATGCTTTGGTGGCAGAGACAGGCTGCTGCTGTGGTGCAAAGTAACAGATGATTGTTCCTATCTGTTTGTTTGTTGGGTTTTCTACCATTTAACTTTTATTTGTTCTTCGGCTCTGGTGAGATTTATCCTGTCCTCTGTTTTTATAGTGACTTTTCTTCCTCTTCAGCATAAGTAACTCCTTTAACTGTGACAGGCACATCTGGATTAATGGTCAGGAATTATTTTAATTTGTGTTTATATTGCGACATGTTTTTTTTTTTTTCTTTGAGTCTGAAAGTCAGAAGGTAAACTTTCCTGGGTATAGTGATTTAGTTTGGAAGGTTTTGTTGCTTTTGTTTTATTTGTTTGCTTTCTTTTAAGCCCTGAAATACAGCATTCCAAGGTCTTGGGCCTTTAGCATTTCATTAGAGCAATATGCTCTTATTATGATTGTTTGGCCTTTGTGAATGAATTAATTGGCCCTTGTCTCTTGAAGTTTTGGCTGGCCTCAAATTCACTGTGTAGTCCAAGTTACCCTGAAACTTTTGGTCTTCCTGCCTGAGCTTTCCAAGTGCTACTAGGGTACAAGTATACCCGTCCACATCTAACTTTCTAAGATGTATTCTTTTAAAAATCACTTGAACATTACAATCACATAGAACCAAGTTAAACTCACAGCAGTAATGCTTATAAAACATATGCTCCTAGACAAATTATTTAATGCTGATTAATTTGAATTCTGCATCAGAAAATCAAATTAAAAGGCTTAAAAATTGATAAAATCATGATTCATTGTAGAAATCATAAAAATAGTAGTAAATTTAAATAATCTTAATCTGATAAAATACATGGTTTACCAATAATATCAGTACCCTTGTTCTCCATACAGAACTGCTTAAACCCAGTGTTAGGTGTGGGATGTCTCCCAATTATTTGTTGGCTCAGAAGCTTCCAAAACGATAAAGCCAACCATCACTGCTGTTAGTTGCTGTATTAGGTACTTTTCTATTGCTCTGATGAAACAACATGATCAAGGCACGTTACAGAACGAAGAGTTTGTTGGGAGATTGCAATCCAGAGGGATAGGAATCCAATACCATCATGGTGGGGGACATGGCAGCAGGCAGGCCATCATGGCAGCTGAGCAACAGCTGAGCAACAGCTGAGAGTTCATGTCCCAAGCCACAAACAGGAAGCAGAGGGAACACCGGAAATGGTATGACTCATGGAAACCACGAAGGGACACACCTCCTCCAAGGCCACAGACCCCAGTCTTTCCAAACAGTTCCAGCAACTAGGGACCAAGTATTGCGACATATGAGCCCATGGGAGCCATTTTATTCAAACCAGCACAATTACTTAAGAGAACTAGATGACAAAACCCCTTTTGCTGATGATGACACATACTTTGGGTAGAGGACACAGAGAAATCACATTGAAACCAAGCTGGAAGCTTCTTCCTTGCTGACTAGTATTCATACTGCCAGAGATGCTTTGCAAGCTTTTTGGGAAGAAAAGTCATCAACAATCTTACCAAGCTTTGGACCCTGTGAGATACAACACTGATTTACCTACCAGCCAAAATATGCCTACAGATATAATACTGGCACTACTGTTCTAAGGGTAATCAACTGGTTCTGATTGGCTATAAATCTCATTCCATGGAAAGATTTATATTTGTTACTGTAAATATGGTGTAAAATCTGTGGCTAGGAAGATCACATGCCTTTTGGGGGAATATACTACTAATGTTCTGTTAAATGGACATGTAGTTAAACTATCTTCTAAATTCTTATGTTTGTGCTCACAGACTGGTGGTGTAGCTCAGCCTTAGCCAGAGAAACCTGTTTCTGTAGTGAATAATAGTCAAAGAAGATACACATGACTCATTGAAGAGATGAGATTAAGGGACTACTGAGTGTTTATCCCTAAAATGGACAACTACATCACCCACTCCAAGGCCTGGGGAATATCATAGGAGAGATGAAAAAAGACTGTAAGAGCTGGAGAATGGGGAGGGTCATTATAAAATGCCCCTCTCTGGATAGGACATGGCCATTGTAATCATCAATAGACAATAGTTGAAAAGCTACACACAGACACATATATTTGAAGATATAAAAGTAGGGGAATTCATTAGGAAAAGGAAGTGGTCTGCTAGAATGGGGGGAAGTTAAGAGGAAGAAATCGGGGGAAGAAATGGTCACAATACATTATATATAGGTAAGAAGTTGTCAAAAAATAAACAACTAAATGGAAACCATTTTAAATTCCTTGGATAGTCTTTTTTCACCCCTCTGGTTCAAAGTAGACATCATCAGTTGATGAAAGACTTTTTTTTGTGAATGATGAATTTATAAAAATATTTTAAAAATTATCCAATTTTTGTTAACTAAATATCCCATGCTCTTAAAATAGCTCAATTTAATGAATTTAGGATGATTATTGTGATGATCAATCTTGACATCAACTTGAAAGAATTCAGAATTACCATGTAAACAAGTCTCTACTCAAGTCTGTGAAGTATTATCTAGATTATGTTAATTGAGGATGGAAAACGCAACCTAAATATGGGTGGCGTCCTTCCATGGGCTTGGGGCTCAGAATGAATAGAGAAGGGACCTAGGCTGTGGCACTTATTGATCCTGCTGCCTCAAGCTTCTGCCGTCATGATTTTCCTACCATGACAAACTGTAACCTCAGACTGTGCCCCTCAATAATTCTCCTTCTTTAAATTGCTTTTATTATATTCATTGTCACCACAATGAGAGAATTAATTAAATTGTAGACATCTTATAAATTGGACAAAAATGCTGCAAAATATAGAATATAAGACTGATCATTAGTAAGACTGATTAAAGAATGTAGTTTTTATTTTACTACTGAACATACTTAATTTATGTATTCTAAACTGAACCTCAAAAATCTGGAAAAGAATCTGGTTTGATTGAACTTCCAGAAGAAAAGAAAAAAAAATACATCAACCAGGCATCTCATGCTGTGCTTTAAGAACAATAATTACCATGTACTTTAAAATATATAAAGATGGGAAAACAGCAAATTCTCTGGTGCACACAATCATTTTTCTTTTCTGATACAAATGTAAGATTTGATTGCATACATTTTTTTCTCTTTCTTTTCTTGTGATAAAGTACTCTTCCTGTGGGATGACCCCACCTAGCAAAAAAAGATCAGATAAGCTAATGGATTCTTTTGAGATGGAATAATATTCTTAAATGCATTAAAAAATGTGATGAACATTTGGCAATGTTTGGAAGCATTGTTTTTATTGATGGGAGGGAGGGTAGACATATTAAATGGAGTCCAGTGGTGGAAGCCAAGAACGTCACTAATAATTCTACAACATACAGTAGGATCCCATAGCAAAGCAGTGTCCCATCCTCCATGCTCACAGGGCTGATCTTGAGACTCTTTGCTTTAATCAAACACTTTCTCACCTTTTTCTTTTTCAATTTTGTGGTGTCAAGGTGAAGAAAAAAAAAATGTTTCCTATCTTTGTGAAGGTTTTTCAAATACCTGAGTTTAAATGCAGATTTTGATTCTCTTTTCAATACCTTATTCTTTATTTACAATTAAATCCTTAATCCATTTGAGTTTTAATTTTTTTTTACTGTTTAAATGCTATGATTTGAAGTTCAAGGAGGAAAAAAAAGTCCAAAAAAGCTGCTGTATCACACAGTAAAGATTTTTCTCACTGATATCAGACAAGGATATACTGGAGTGGGGTTTGAGGACCTCTGTTTGGTTTCACTGCTTTACTTTCATTAATAGCACCTGGTTTTACATCATTATCATCATCATCATCATCATCATCATCATCATCATCATCATCATTACTATTGTGGTTTTATTTTTGGATAGGGTCTGGCTTTGTAGCCTAGGTTGGCCTTAAACTGACAATCTTCTCAGCTCATAGAGTGATGCTGGGATTACAGTCGTGAACTACCGGCCTCAACTCCATAGTTTGAGTTTGCACACACACCAGGGTTTCACTACTTAACCCAGGCTGTTCTTTGAAAAAATAGACCCTCCTCAGCCTCTAAAATTCCAGCCTGAATATATTTGCCATGTGGTGAGGACTTATAGTCATTTGAGAAACTTCTCAGCCTAATACTCTTTCTATTTAACTATTCATTGTCCATTTTTTTAGCATTTGCGATTTGATGTGATTATTGAAATGATTTTGTCCAGTTTTGAAAAAAAATCAATGAACATTTTACTTTCTTAGTTTTAGTCCTTATGCTTATTAATTAGGTCTTTGACTTTCTATTTTTATTTCATTTTTTCAAACTAGATATTGAGCTGCTTGGATTCAGACTTTTTTCCTAGTAACAAGTGCATCTATGATGGGTTATATCATTCTGTATGCTGTGAATGTGTGTTGCTCTGACTGGTTGATAAATAAAGCTATTTGGCCAATGGTGAGGCAGAATAGGGTTAGGTGGGATATTCTAACTAGAGAGAAAAAAGGAGAACAGAGGAGACACTGCTAGTGGCCGCCATGAGAAGTAAGATGTAAAGATACCAATAAGCCATGAGCCACATGGCAAAATACAGATTTATAGAAATGGGCTAATTTAAGATATAAGAGCTAGCTAGCAAGCAAGAAGCCTGCCATGCCCATAGTTTAAAAATAATATAAGCCTATGTATGTTTATTTGGGTCTGAGCAGTTGTAGATCGGGTGGAACATAGGAAAACTTTCAGCTATACATCTGTATTCATTTTTACTTGAATGTGCTTTTATGTCCAATAGATTATAGAAGGAAGTTCTTAACACTTCTTGCTCTTTCCTACTATGTGTGTATGCATGTGTAAAACATCATTATATATTCTTTGATCAATTTTAAAACATTATATATCCATGAATTTATTGTTTTACCAGTTTTATTATTTCTTTCTTATTTTTGTGTTTCTTGTCTATATAATCCCTCAGTTCTTAAAAAAAGTTGCTTTCATGAGTTATAGTATCATTGTTAACATTTGCCAGAAACATAACACAAAACAGAAAGATACACAAATAAAATGTTGGTTGTTCTTATTTCCTGAAACAAGTAATGAAATATTATCAGAGTCCTAGAAGCTTTTCTGCTGCCTTTTCATGTTTAATAACTGTTTGTCTAGTTTAAAATGAAATTTGTCTTCAGGTATTCTGTATGATAAATTATTTTTATCTGTTGTCCTTATTGCTTTTTTTTTTAATTTAATTTTTACTTTTGGTCAGCTTGATTCAAGCTAGAGTTATTTGAGAACAGGAACCTCAACTGAGAAAACTCCTCTATCAGATATTCTGTAGGCACACACTGTAGGGTATATTCTTGATTAATTATTTATATTAGGGGATCCAGTCTTCCAAGGGAGATGACACCCATGGGCAGTGTATCCCTGGGTTGTAAAAGACAGCAAGCTGAGCAAGCAATGGGGAGCACTGATAAGCAGTGATCTTCCATGGCTTCTACTTCTGTTCTCACCTACACTGAGTTTCTACCCTGACTTTCTCCAGTGACGAACTGTGATGTGAGTATTGTTAGCTGAAATGAATGCTCTCTTCCTCAAGCTGTTTTATCACAACAATAGGAACTCAAATTCAGACACACCTGTTTTTACATGTACAGCATGTATATGTAATTAGGTAATATAGCAAATGTACTCATGGAATACTATAAAACATCCTATCATTTTAATTATTTAAATTGTGTTAATAGATTTCTTCAGATGGTTTATTTATGTTACTCTTTAGTATTCTACTTGATAAATTTACCAAGGTGTAACCATTTCACTTATGACAAAACATTTGCTTTATGCACTTTGAGCTCTTAGAAATATTCTGCACAATCGTACACATATCCCTCTGTGCACAAATGTATGAATTTCTTGGGTCCATATTGAGTAGTAGAAAACCAGCTTTATAAACTATTATGGTATTTTATAAACTTTTCAACTTAAGTACATACGGCTGAATCATCTCCCAGCAATTTCTCCGTATGTTTAAATCAAATTCAGTTTGAGCAGTAGGGTGTGACATTTTTCTATTGCTTTATGATTTTGTCAAAATGTGGTAGTTTATAGTTTACCAATTGTATCAATGCTAGTATTTGTGAACTTTCATTTGATACAATTCTTTTCCTTGAAATTTTTTTTATTCAGTATAGTATTTTGAATACTTTGAGAGCTTCACACACGCATGTAATGCCCGCTGATCATATTCATCCTTGACTACTCTGTTTTATCCTTCCAGATCCAACCCCACATCCATCCTCTCCTAACTTAATCCAATTTGTATTGCCCATGTACTTCCCATAGTGTGGGACCATTTACTGAAGCATGGTTGACTTACCAAAGGTTACAACTTTAAAGAAAACTAAATCTCCCAGGAGCTGTCAACTGTCAATAAATCCTGAGCGCTGGATGAGAGCCTGCTCCATGCTGTAATATTGAATGGCTTGATCTTGTGGAGGTAACTTAACACAATTATTTTTTAAAGATATAATTAAATTGAATTTCATGTATGAGGGCTTGCATGTATGTAAATGCATCACCTGCATGTACGTTGTCTTTGTAGGCCAAAAGAAGATGTTGGATAGATTTATAGGTGGGTGTGAGATACCATGTGGGCACTAGGACCCAAATTCTGTATTCTACAAGATCAACAAGCATTCTTAACCACAGGACCATCTCTCCTGCCTTTGACAACATTTTAAAATTGCATTTGCCTCATGTGTCATTATTATTTATTATATACTGTATTTCATGATCTTAGCTCATTTTCATATCTATTTTGTCTCATTTTGACCCTTTTAAAGGTTCTTTATGCATTTGGCTGAATCCATTTGGTGTTATTGTTCACTCATGTCTTTTCTTCATTAAAGTTTTCCTCTTTTTAAACACCGTTTCATATTTCTGTTTAAAACTCATTCTCACATGTTTTTATCAAGAAGAATTATTGCTTGAGCTCCCAAAAGAACACTCTAGTGGGATCGATTGTTTTAAATCTGAGATAGGGATGATCAAGTACTACCTTTTATATAGTGTTGGTCTGTGAATTTGAATGTTTTAAATTGAATTTTTCTTAAAGAGTAGTTTTGGAGTTTGCAGGGAAGTTGGGGAGAAAGTACAGAGAACCCCTCATAATTTAACCCCTTGTGGACACAATCTTCCTCATTAGAACATTAATTTATCCCTGTCAGTGAATTTGCACTATACATCATTACCACTCTGCCAACAGTTTACATTAGGGCTAAATATTAGTGATGAATATTCTGTGGGAATATTTTACATTTGATGATGGTATAGGTGGTTTTATTTAAAAATGTATCTTTTAAAGTTTTGCCAACTTTACCTAGAATTACAATTACATTTTTAATGATGTACCCAGTATTTTGTTATATTTGCTTCAGCACATAAAGTATTTTTTAGTAGTTTCTTGCAGAAACTACTTTATGCAAGTAATCAGGTTTCTTTCAATTTTTGTTTAATTTTTATACATTGCATTTATAATTTTATCACTTAGAACAATGTTGAATAGAAATTACCGTGCTTTATTTTTCTAAAATTATTTTGTGAGGTCAATTGTAATTTCAAAAAATTATGTTGGGGGCGGGCATGGTGAGAGAAAAGGCTACTAAAATGGTACTTTTTGTCATCCAGAAATTTAATTTGCTTAATCTGTGTATATTTTTTTCTTTCTTTTAAATGTGGAATTATTTTCCAGGTTCTCAGTCTTAGGTCAAATGAATGCATGACCTTAAAGTTCACCATTTTATACTGGGAAGCACAAGGTTCCCATGTTCATTGACATCTCACTAAGTTGGGACTCACTAAACTTCCAAAACAAATAGCACACCCTCTCCCCAAAAGATAAAGGCCCAAACAGACATAAAACAAAAGTCCATTGGTCCCTTTGCAGTTCTTAGGGAATCCTAGCTCTCCTCCACAGGGAAAATGTTTTCATGACTAGGCAGGGCATTTGCAAGCCCGCCTTTCTTTCAACTCTAGCATTGGTTCAGTCTCAGTTTGGTTTTCTGATACTCTTACCTTGGCTTTCATCAACACCGTCTTTCTCTTTCATATTTCCATTGGCACCCGCTTGCTCACCTAAGCAAGGCTACGGCCTGCACTCCTTGAGTGAAGTCCCAGCAGTGGATCAGGCCTGTGAAGACCGGACCAGACATCTTAGCTTTCATTTGGTAAAGCCTGTGAGCGGAGAGCTGACCAACCTTGCAACTACCCAGGCCTAGAATCAGGATTAAGTATTGACCCACCTTAGCATCCATCCCATCTGTGATCTGCTGAGCACGGGTAGGGAGGAGGGTCTGTTCTGCGGACCCAGGGCTACAGGATCTTCACAACACAGGGCAGAAACAGGATGCCCAGGAAGAGTCCCAGTGAGGGCCCCGTGTGGACGGTGAAGCAGAGACCAGGGGCCTTGAACCAAACCAGTGATTCTTCACGATGAATGACTTCATGTGAAGATTTATGGTTTCTTTTAAGATTAAAGGTTTCTTCCTTTTTTTCCATTAAATGTTATTTTGCTATATTTTGGGGTGGTGGTGGCGGGGATTGCATGGGCAAAGGGTGAATGCAATGGGATGGGAGATGGGTGGTATGAGGATGCATGATGGGAAAGACACAAAGAATAAAAATAAAATAAAATATAATGACTATCTAAAAAAATGTGAAATAAAATGGGCTTTAGGTTAGATGATTTTGCCCCACTGTGTGTTAATAATGTAAGCGCTCCACAGCTGTTTAAGGAAGACTGGGTGGAGCTGCGATGTTCCTTGTAATAAATGCAATTTAAACTAAAATAAAAAAGACTGTGGTTATTGTCAATGTTTTTGTGTAAGTGGGTAGTGAATCATTTCTCTTCTTTCCCTCTGTTATTTTTCCTGTGTTCTGGAAGAAAAAAATTCCACACAGTGTAATATGAGGGGAAATAAGCTTATTTTCTAGTAATGTCTTTTTTTTTTTTTTTTCAGAAAGTTAAGTGAATTTTTGAAGAGGGATTTTAAGACAACTCATTAGGATGCTGAATGGTGGACATTAATGGTTATTTATAATGAAGCGATGTGCAGTAGTTTCCTTGAATTCTTCTTGAAGGCTCTGTTGGTAGAATTCTTATTAGGAGTATGCTTTCTATGAGGCTTTAATAGTGGTTCTATTTTTATCTGGAAAGAAATGATCCTTACAATGCTAATTTTCTCATTTAATGAGATTTCTTTCCCTGTATAACCTGAAAATTTCTAACTTTGGGTTGGGAATAGCTTGCTTTAGTCTATGTGCAAAAATGCCCTTACACTATATGTCAGATGAAAAAGTAGGGTAAGATTTAATTTAAGGCTTTCTTAGGAAATTGAAGAAATCTATTCCTGTTTTGCTTCCGTGCCTTATTTTGAATATAGTCTACAAAATCAAGGCTTTTAAATTAGGCAAGAAGTATTGTGGAACTGGGCAGGGAAGAGAACAGACATTTTTTTAATCCTCTCATATATTACATCCCAACTGCGGCTCCCCGTTCCCCTCCTTCCCCTCCCTCCAGTTCCTCTCCCCTCTTTCCCTCTCCCTCAAATCCACTCCTCCCCCATTTGCTTCAAAGAAAAAAAAAGAGCAGTCCTTCCAATAATATCAACTGAATGCAGCATAACATGATGCAATAAGAATAGGCACAAACCCTCATATCAAGGCTGGACTAAGCAACCTACTAGGAGGAAAGGGTTCCCAAGTGCATGGAATAGAGTCAGAGACACCTCCTTCCCCACTCCCACTGTTGGAAATCCCACAAGAACACCAAGCTACCAAACCATAAGGTATACGCAGAGGACCTAGTTCAGATCCATACAGGGTCCATGGTTGTTGCTTCAGTCTCTGTGAGCCCCTCTGAGCCTGATTAGATTCTGTGGACCATGTTCTCCTGGTATCCTCTATGCCTCCGGCTCCTACAATCCTTCCTCCTCCTTTTCTGCAGGGTTCCCTTGGCTCCACTTAGTGTTTGGCTCTGGGTCATGGCATCTGCTCCCATCATTTGCTGCATGGCACCCCTCTGATGATGATTGGACTAGGCATCCATCTATGAATATAGCAGAGTATCATTAGGAATCGTTTTATTGACTTTTTTTCTTTTTTTTGCTGTCATGTTTGATTCTATCCTGCCTCTGGTTCCTGGCAAACCAGGCAGCGTCAGGCACGGATTTCCTCTTGTGGTATGGGCCTCAAATTGCACTAGTCATTGGATGGCCACTCCCACAAGTTTTACACCACCATTACCCCCAGCACATCTTGCAGGCAGGACAGATTGTAGGTCGAAGGTTCTGTGGCTTGGTTGATGTCCCAGTCCCACTACTAGGAGCCTTGCCTGGTTGTCGAAGATGGCCAGTTCAGGCTCCATATCCCCTATTACTAGACTTCACTAGGGTAACTCTTGTAGATTCCAGGGAGATTCCACTGTATTAGGTTTCTACACCACCACCCAAATGACTCCCATTTTCAGTTGTCTCTCCTAGTACTCTTTCCCTCTGTCCCTCCCACCCTAGCCTGATCCCTACTATTCCCATCCCTATTTGCCCTGAGTTCACCCCAAAAATCTATTTTATTTCTTATTCCCAGGGAGATCCATGTGTCCCCACATTGAGCAATCCTTGTTACTTAGGTCTGTGGATTGTAGCATGATTCTCCTTTGCTTAACAGCTAATGTCCACTTATGAGTGAGTACATACCATGTTTGTCTTTCTGGGTCTGGATTTCATCACTCAGGATGATCTTTTCCAGTTCTATCAAATTTACCTACAAATTTCATGATGTTCTTGTTTTTGATAGCTGAGTAATACTCCATTGTGTAAATGTACCACATTTTTTTTTTATCCATTCTTCAGTTGAGGGATATCTAGGTTGTTTATGTTTTCTGGCTATATAAATTAAGCTTCTATGAATATATTTGAGCAAGTATCCTTGTGATATGGTGGAGCATCTTTTGGATATTTGCTGAGGAGTAGTATAGCTGGGACTGGAGATAGGTTGATTCTCAATTTTCTGAGAACTGCCATATGATTTCCAAGGTGGCTATAAGAGTTTGCACTCCCACCAGCAATGGAGGAGTGTCCCCCTTGTTTCACATCCTCACCCACATAAGCTGTCATTTGTGTTTTTGATCTTAACCATTCTGACTCTGGAATCTGAGTATAGTTTTGATTTGCATTTCCCTGATGGCTAAGGATGTTCAACATTTCTTTAAGTGTGATAATAGACTTTTAAAACTCCCTAAGAACAGAAGGGAAGTTGTCTCACTGGTTTAATAAGACACTTGCTATAAGCCCACTCTGTGCTAGGAAGTGGTCTAATAACTAAATAATCTAGTGAACATGAGAAATGAATTTCCAGCATCAGTCATGTCCAATTGATATTTATGGAAAGGCAATGAACAAAGAGAATTTTACACACACACACACACACACACACACACACACACACACACACACACCAGGTAATGACAAATATAATAATAAAAAAAATTTGTGAAGTAGATGGAGTTGAGTCCTATTTTAGATAGAATGCTATCATATATACATGATATACATGACTATTATATATATGAACATACATACATATATGTATATACATATGTATGTATGTACATATATATGACTATCATAATGATATTATTTATTTGAATTTTAAGTTAGTTACCATATATTTATATGTAATAAACAGTGTATAATTTAATTTTTTTTGTATCTATGATTACATGATTACATCATTTCCTTCTCATCTTATACTTGTATATTTTTGTTCGTTCTCATTTTTAAGCACTTAAGTGATCTATTTTGTTGGTATTATGAAAAATAAATCTAAAACATTACCTTGATTTTAATTTTAAAATGGCTAGCTTTATGTCAGCTTGTCACAAGCTGGAGTCATCTGAGAGGAGGGAACCTCAATTGAGAAAATGACTCCATAATATCTGGTTCCACGACATTTTCTTCATTAGTGGTTGATGGGGGAGGACCCAGCCCATTGCAGGCTAGGTGGCCCCAAATTCTATA
Organism: Peromyscus maniculatus bairdii; assembly: GCF_049852395.1. Classification (NCBI taxonomy): domain Eukaryota; kingdom Metazoa; phylum Chordata; class Mammalia; order Rodentia; family Cricetidae; genus Peromyscus; species Peromyscus maniculatus. The sequence continues at coordinate 30,642,837 of NC_134869.1, forward strand.
AGAAAGCAGGATGAGCAAGCCATGTTAAGTAAGCCGGTAAGCAATGCCCCTCCATATCTCAACATCAACTTCTGACTCAAGTTTCCTGTTCTTTTTGAGTTTTTGTCCTGATTTCCTTCAAGGGTAGACTATGATATGAAAGTTCAATGAAACCGGTCCTCCTCAAGTTGCTTTTGCCCATGGTGTTTCATCACAGCCATCGTAACCCTAACTATGGATACCTGTGCTGTGGGATGCTGTTCTGTATGCTGTGAATATGTGTTGCTCTGATTGGTGGATAAATAAAGCTGTTTGGACAATGGTGAGGCAGAATAAGGTTAGGCAGGACATTCCAACTAGAGAAAGAGGAAGGAGAAAGGCAGAGCTGGGAGCCGCTGCTCGCCGCTGCCAGAAGAAGCAAGATGTAAAGTACCAGTAAGCCACAGACCACGTGGCAAAGTGCAGATTTATAGAAATGGGTTAATTTAAGATGTAAGAGCTAGCTACCAAGAAACCTGAGCCATTAGGCCATATAGTTTGAAAATAATTTAAGTCTCTGAGTGTTTATTTGGGTCTGAGTGGATGCAGGACTGGGCAGGATACAGGAAAACTTCCAGCTCCATACCTGTATTTTTATTTTTCATGCCCTCAACATTAGTGCTTATCCTTGTCATCTTGACATACTTTCTTTGAAATTCCTTCAAAATTTTCAAAATGAATATTGAATTTTTATTCTTAATAATTCATTAATACCTGTATATTTTTCCAAACTCATTTCCAATACCCATTGAAGACATTAAAATAAAAACAACTTCCTGGATTCGAACCCAGGACCATGGAGGACAAACTAAGAAAATTACTCTGTAAGAATAAAATGAAGTGATGACAATTCACTTTCCTAAGGAATGACTTTATAACGGGGTGTAGATTTTGCAATTTTCCAAGAGTGGGTATTGATTATTGCTATGTACCAATAGCTGCTAGTATCTTCCACTCAATCATTTCCACATGAGGGCTTATATTATTATTCCCACCCCATTCCACCATTGTGTATCAGTTACCTGGGTGAGGATTTTAAAACCATACGCATTATATAACTACAACTAGATGTGGTGAAGCTAAGAGAATATAGCAGAATGCTTGGGGGAATTTAATACATACGCTAAATGGCTTAGATTTTAGGAAGTGCCTTGTTTGCAATGGGGAAAATATATCTATGTGCTTGGAGCGGGATATATATAGGTTTAGGGAATAGCAACTAGACTGTGGAAGATGTTAATAGTGATGTGCCTTTCATCACCTAATTTCCATAGTAGTGGAATTGTAGAACTTGTCATTAGCAGTTTTAGAAATCCTTCACCACCATAGATAAAGATATTTTTACTTGTACCATTGTTGCAAAGAATATTAGTATGTATGTGACAAAAGACTGACTCACGGGATGTGAATGGAAATAATGTCCAAGCATTGTGTCATCTTCTGAAATAGAAAGGAACATTTCCTATACTTCTTGAATAAATGCTGATGGAAGCACATCTGGCGTGGCAGTGTGAATTAGTACGCCACTTCAGTTGGGTAAATGGACTCTCTAGGGAAGGTAGGATTTCACAACAAAAAGGACGTGAGTCTCTGTTGACAGTGGAAATATGATGCTTATTATGAACTCCTGGACCTTAACTGGAGGGAATAGTTGTGTCATATAATTAGCAGCAGGTCTTTATTAGAGTAGTTAAGACTGTATTCTAAATAACATGCCAGTGAAAAGCATTTCCAGAAGAAAACAAAACAAGAAATGGAGGAGCTGAGATCCTGGGACATCAGTGTGCTTGGTGACTGATGGCCAAGCTATGAACAGAGTTCTGTTTGGCTGCAACACATTGAACAAGAGGTTGTAAGGGAAGAAATCTCAGGCACAAGGCAGGACCTGAGCAGCCTCATAGACCAGTGACCCACTGATTTTTGTTGGATTTGATATAAAAATTAAAAAAAACAAAACAAAACACTGGAAAGCTGAGAGTAAGAGTGTGGCAAGAAACTGTTTGTATTTTAGGAAACATGTAAATTCCATCAACAAATTTAAAAACATTTAATTAATTTTACATACCAACCACAGACCCCCGTCTCATCCCTCCTCCTGCCGCCCTACCTTCCCCCACCCTGACCCATCCCTCATCCCCCTCCTCCAACAGAGTAAGTTCTCCCATGGGGGGACAGCTAAGCCTGGTACATTCAGTTGAGGCAGGACCAAGCCCCTCCCCACTGCAGCAAGGGTGAGCAAGGTGTCTGACCATAAGTAACGGGATCCAGACAGCCAGCTCATGTACCAGGGAGAGACCATGATCACATTCGCCAGGGCCCCTCAGACAGACCCAGCTACCCAACTTTAACTCATAAAACCAAACATGTCTTTAAGTCTTGTTTTAGTTAGAGAAAAACAATACAAGTCTGGATCTTACTGGATTTTCTCTCCTGTCAGAGTCATGTTTTGAAAGCATAGATCTGATCTAGTCTTCCTCTTTTTACAAACTCTTGGAGTCCCCCATGGAAGAAGAACCTTCATGTTCTCACAGCGTGATGGAGCGGGAGCTGTTCATTTGTTTATTTTTCTGACATTCCTATCGCCATCTCATGGTATAAGGAAGTAACCAAACAATAAATCAGGTGATTGGCAATTATAGAGTTTCTGTCACTTATTGTTTTAAGTTAGATTCCAAAATATCTTGGGAATAAGAGAGACAAAACATCGAGAGGGTATTTTGTTGCTTGCTTGTTTTTTTTTTTTCATGTATGTGTGAATGGTGTGGACATATGTGTGCATGCGTGTGAGCGTGTGAACGTGTGGGTGTGGGTGTGTGTGCGCGCGCGCGCATATTCATGTTTGAGGATAGAGGTTGATGATGCCAGGTGTCTTTCTTGATCACCTTCCATGTTCTTTGTTTATGTAAAATCTCTCACTGAACCCGGAGCTCACAGATTCAGCTAGTTTAACTAACCAGCATGCCCTGGGGATCCCTAGCCCCCTCCTTCTTAAGCTCTTATAATGACAGGTGAGCTGCCATGCTTGCTACAGCTTTTATATGGATGGTCGGGATCCAAACTCTGGTTCTCATACTTGTGCCGCAAATGCTTTATTCACTGAACCATCTCCCCAGCCACAAAATTAGTCTTATAAAGGGGAAGAAATATAGATTATAAAAACTGTGAATCTAGGCTGGATGGGCATATCTCAAAGAGATCAGGACACAGGAGATATATTCTTTGAAAACTGAGTGAAAGTTTAATGAGTCCTTTCAAAGGAGAGTAAAAGGGAGTAATGGAGCATTTAACAATGCTGTTTGAGTGAATTTAAAGTGGTGTTGACCTCAACTACAGCTAGTTCTTTATACTTAAATTAATCAAAATGAAATACCATTAAAAATTTAGCAGTTGCACTGGACACATTTCAAACCCTTATGAGCCACATGTGGCTAGCAACTACTCCAATTAGGCAGTAGATGTAGAACATTTGTCCTATTTAGAAAGTTCGAGTGGGAAAAGGGACCCGGCAGAGAAGCGGGTCTACAGAGTTATGGATGCCTTCATTGGACAAGTGGCAGGCTTATGAAAACTTAAGAGCAAACTAGATTTGCTATGATTTGATGAGTCTTATGTATTATTTAGTCTTACGACTTAAATGGTTTGTGATTCTCAGAAGGGTAGCTTATTAAACACCAGATCAACTTTTAAACAATGAGAAACTTTGCTTTATATATTTTGAAGCTGCATTACTGGGGGTATTTGGATTTGAATTTAGAATTGTCACATTGTCCCTAGCAATGGGACATATGTTTTCTCTCTAAAAATGGGTTTTGCCCTCAAGTGCATTTTAAAGTAAATCAATCTAGCTACAGAAAAAAAAGGCTATAACTAGTACTTGCTTTAATGCCTGCATCTTGGCTAACAAACTGTTCCCATAACATCTAATTCAATTTGGTGCATCCTAAGTAAAAGACATATAAGAACTAGTTAAATAAAGAATATGGAGTGGCAGTGGGGTAGAAATAGATTGCTCAAAGCAGAAGGAATGGCATTGAGAAGGGCATGGGGCAGATGAGACAAATGATAGTCTTGGTTATAACTTAGAAAGCATGGTGGTGAGAGGAATTGCATCATAATTGAGTCCATGCTTAGCAAGTAAACAATCTTCAGGGAGCATAGAGCTCACAACTCACTTCAAGAAACTCTTTAATATACAATAAGGGTATTTGTACATCTCAAGGAGCAAAGCATTATGCATATTGGCTCATTAAAAAGATTCTTCTGCAAATATGGGTAATTGATTGAAAAGAAGTAGGGGGTTCAGGTAAAAGAAGAATGTTCATAAATTAGATAGGGTGATTAAAATAATGTGGTTGAGAAGGAATGGTCCTTGGGGCTGAGATGCTGGCATTAGGCTGAGATAAGAGGTTGCTTATAGCAGAGGAAGTACCAGATTAGGGAGAGTTAGCATTGACTTCTTTTCTGACTTCTACAGTCTGGGTGTCATAGATTATGTCTTGAAAAATGATAACTTTGTTTTTCTGCTTTTATTTTTCTTTTGGAACCAACATGTTTGGGTTGACCCTAAGCACTTCAGATTTGGATGGCTGTTTTGTCATTGTGCATGCAATTTCTTCTCTGAAAAAAGTACTTCCTTCACCAGGATTCATTTTCTTACATACATTTAACAGAATGCTCCAGGGAAATTAATTGCTCACTCGTCTGTAATTTTATAAGAATTTTTACATCACTCTAATGGAGAAATAATTACTTAAACAGCTGTGTCTGTGGTTCTCGCTACATAATAAGCTTCCCAAGGACAGTGATGATTATCCTATTATTATATATTCAACCCAGCATAGTGACTTCAATATATCAAAAAAGATGGCTGTCTGTATCATGAAGTTAAAACTTTCATTCAGCATGAGGACCATGGGAAAAAACGTCAAAAGATTGCTTTAATTTGAGAAAGAAATACATGACTTGGAGAAAATGTTGGTAGAGGAGTCAGCCATTTATCCTACTCATCTCCAGAGCAGATGATCAGAAATGACTCTTGAAGAAGGGAATGATTTGCTATAGACTGTCAACTGGTACTTGGGCAACTAGTTAAACAAGTGGGGACTAGAAGAACAGTTAGGGCTGAAGTCAAGAGAGATGATGATGGAAAAGAATTGTGTCTATCGAATTCATATCAAATTATATTTGAATGAATAAATGGTAGTTCTCATATTTGCCTTCCCCTAGAACTCAAAATGTCCCTAGAACTAAAAATCTCCATGGCTAGAGATAGGTGATTCAATTAATTAGACAAGTTAATAATCCACTGCCATAACAAGTAAACCATGACACCTGTGCTTCCACACTAAAATTGTATTTCTCATTTAAATGCCAGAATGTAGTTCACGTGCCTGGTGCCTGCTTATGTGATGTTCCTCATGGTCACTCAGAGAGCATGTGCTTCAGGACTTGAGCATTCTATTCCTTTACATCTGCAGATTTATCTCTCTGTGTGTGGCCTTTGGTTTGGAAAATATCTTAGGGCATCAAGTATTCATCTTCTAGCTTGGGGGATGTCACTTCTGCCCACATTCTATTCATTAGGATTTTCTTAGAACAAAAACACATTGGAACATGGGAATCTGGCAGTTGGAGCATAGCTATGTGCCCAAGAAGAGGAAACGATGAGTATGTAATCTTATACATACTGATGTAAAAAAAAAATATAGTGATACTTCTGTATTTATTTGGGAAGTAAATTAGGTTGAAGATTGTAATCTATTCTGTGATAGTGTATTCTTGGTGCTGTGCTTGATGGAATTCTTTTTCAGTTAATTAGGAAACTAAAGTGTAAATGGCAAAACTTCAAGCATGACTATGTGTTGTCAGCAGACACAAGGAGTATGCTTTTCCTTTGTTTTATTTTTCATGGATACAATGTAACCAGAGCAAAACCAAAGTGTTCCTTTTGTTTCCCTTGTAGCTTACACACAGTTTTAGTGGTTCTATTATATAGGATTCTTTGTAACCAGAATAAAGGGACTGAATAACAGCACATAGAAGGGGCAGAATGAATATTTTATGGTTAGTCTACACAAGCTGTGTGAGTATATGAGACTCAACTAGCTTTGCAAATAGTTATAAGCATGTAAATGTTGACATTTCATTAACCTCTCATTAGAGAACTTCACGATTTCAATCCATTCTTTGACCAAAATCAAAGAACCTGAAAAATAGAAGGAATGTAAGAAATAATCTAGCAAACATTATAGCTTTAGAGATTTGGAAATTTAATTCTAGAATGTAAAGTGATTGGATTCCCAGCAGCATAGTAAGAATCTGGACCATACTAAAGTTATTCCTAGAGCTAATCAAATTTAAACTCAATAAATACAATATCCTCCTGGAAGGTATATTTTAATGGTTTATTCCTTGATCTACAAGCACATTATTTTCTGTTCAAAATTCCATCACATGCTCATTTTACCTGGATTTAATAGGCTTTACAGAGTAGACATTTAAAAACTTTCACTTTATATAGTAGAAAACAGACTTATTTTTATCATTAATATCTCCATGACATTAGGATGCCTTGTCAAATAAAATATCTTACTTGATATTGGCATTAAATATAAGTTGCTGAAGAAAGAAAATTAATTTGGCTTGAAGGACAACTGTATAAAATTTTTTAAGTTACTTAAGACACTTATTGTATTTTAAGCAGAGAAATTGAAATTCAGGTCTTGCCTTCCTGTACTAGGAATCATTTTATTTTGAAAATGGTAATTAAAAGTCATCTTTCACTCTTGATCTGGGAACCCACTGCCAATACAAGTCTGGGAATCGGGTAGAAAATTCTCATTGTCCTTTCTTCCCTCCATTTCCAATTTTTCAGTCTCATCCCTAGCTCAGTAGATGACCACTTGCAGGGGCCTGTCCTCCCTCTCTGCCTCCATTCTCTCAGAAATCTGCAGATCCTTGCTGAACCCAGCCTTCCTCCCTCATTCTATCCCTTTGTTTCAGCCTCCAATGCCTGGAGGTACTCTGTACCTGGGGAACCACTGGCCACACCAATCTAGGAGTTCGGTAGGCAATTTTCACTTTCATTCCATTTCTCCATTTCCAATTACTCAGTCTTATCACCAGTCCTGTGACAGTTCACTTCCAGGAACCTGTCCACCATCTCTGCCTCCATTCCTGGACACTCCACAGATCCTCATGGCAGACAAAGTTTTCCTCCCTCCTGTGGATCCTCTTTGTCACCCTCTTCTAGGCCATTCACATTCCTTTCAGGCAGTTCCCAATACCTAGAAACACATTCTACCCAGATACCCAGTGGCCATAACTGACAGGGACTCAGAAGCACAACCTATCAGGCAACCCACAACCACCATACTTTGTAGCAGGAATCTTAAAAGTTCTTATTAATAAAATCAAACTCGAGGCGAGTTATTGGGGTCCATGCTGGTAGATCAGAGAGATAGAACAAGCCACAGCTATCTCACCTTGCCAATTCCTCAGCTGGTCCTGTTTCCTCAGACTGGAAGCTTCTGTGTCCTCATCCCAATGAATCTCAGCTGAACTGCTGCTTAAAAGCCTGAATGCTTATCCAGCCAAATGCTTAACCAGCCAAAAGCCTCTAGTTTCTGGTCCTCACGCCTTATATATCTTTCTCCTTTCTACCACCACTCCCTGGGATTAAAGGCTGGCTTTCTGGGATTAAAGGTGTGTGTCACCATGCTTGGCTATTTCCAGTGTGGCCATGAACTCACAGAGATCCAGAGGAATTTCTATCTCTGGAATGCTAGGATTAAAGGCGTGTGCTATCACTGACTAACTAGTGGCTTGTCTGTTCTCTGACCCCAGGTAAGTTTATTAAGGTACACAATATTTTGGTGAACACAATACCACCACATCTCCTCTCTTTTTGTCTAAAATTAAAAAAGCTTATAACTAATACAAGAAAAACTATCCAATAAGCATATACAATATATACAGCCAAAATTACATTAATGATGTCTAGTCCATTAACATTTTTCAGATAAAAAACACCATTATATATATTAACATTATATATATTAACAATGTCCAGTCCAGTAACATCTGATAAACTCAGACCAAAAAATTTTCATTACTTATCTTATTTAAAACAAGTAGTTCCTTTTTAAAAGTAGATTCCATAATCTCCCTTATCATATCCATATTTTCTCTTCTTTCTTTTCATAATAGATTCAGTAGTCTACCTTTTGTCATTTTTATATCTTCCCCTTTTTTTCAGTGTAGATTCAATGATCCACCTATTTATCCTATTATTTCTTTATCCTTTTTCTCAGAGTAGATTCGATGATCTATCTCATATCTATATTCTCTTTTTCTTTTTGCTTTCTAGGGGTGAAGATATCTTTAGGGAATCTTGAAAAGAAAATTTTGGGGTTAATCATCAAGTCCTGTATCGTTTGTCCAGTCTCTGGATAATAGGAAAGTTCAGGGCTTGTTTCAAGTCCTTGTTAGAGTAGTCTGTCAGACTGGATCATCTCAACTAGTCCTCTCGAAATTGTTCTGACCAGTTTGTAGTCCAAAGTCGATTTTTCCATGGTGTTAATCAGCTTAATGGCTTTATCATAGTCCATGTGGAATCATCATTGTAGGATCCTGTCATCTTTTTGAAGATTTCAAAGTCACTGTTAGGCGTGATCATGGTTCCATGCAGAGGTTTTTTTTTTTTTTTTTTTTTTGCCTCCTCTGTGGTTTGGAGCAATCACAGTCTGATAAATGTCTGTCTCTCGGAACCATGAACATTCTTCCCTAGAAGAGAAAATCTTCACAGCAATTTCTCCCCACCATTTGTTTTGCCAAACTTTTCCAAACTGACCTTTGCCGATGCTTTCTTGTAACATGATGGTCCTGGCCATTCTTCTCTGAACCAGCAGCAGTAAACCCTTCGTCCCTGGTAGCAGCATCACCGCAGTCACCAACACGATGAGAAGGAGCTGGCAACGTGGAGCAGTAGCCACTGCTTCCATGGTCCCACCACTGTTTGTGGCTCAGTCCAGGCCAAAGGTTCTCCCAAGTCTCCTAGGCCGGCCTTAAACTCGGGATCCTACTGCCTCTGCCTCCTTCAGCAAATCCTACCAGCGTGCGCCACCATAACCGGCTGAGTGTAGCTTGGGCCTGAGCTGGGGCTCACAAGGCCACAGGCAAACAGCTTTTTCATGAATTCGTAACACGAACGTTGGGTGCCAGATGTAGCATGAATCTTAAAAGTTCTTATTAATAAAATCAAACCTGAGGCGAGTTATTGGGGTCCATGCTGGTAGATCAGAGAGACAGAACAAGCCACAGGTATCTCACCTTGCCAATTCCTCAGCTGGTCCTGTTTCCTCAGACTGGAAGCTTCTGTGTCCTCATCCCAATGAATCTCAGCTGAACTGTGTTGCTCCAAAGCCTGAAAGCTTAACCAGCCAAATGCTTAACCAGCCAAAAGCCTCTAGTTTCTGGTCCTCACGCCTTATATATCTTTCTCCTTTCTACCACCACTCCCTGGGATTAAAGGCTGGCTTTCTGGGATTAAAGGCATGTGTCACCATGCTTGGCTATTTCCAATGTGGCCTTGAATTTACAGAGATCCAGAGGGATTTCTATCTCTGGAATGCTAGGATTAAAGGTGTGAGTGCCACCATTTTCTAGCCTTTGTATCTAGTGGTTGTCTGTTCTCTGACCCCAGATAAATTTATTAGAGTACACAATATTTTGGGGAACACAATACTACCACAATACTTCCCAAAAATAATGGATGAAAACATAAAGAAAGGAATGGAGTGCCCACACAAGAAAGGCAACACCTAGACTTACAATCACCAAAACCCAGATGTGTAGACATCAGTGAAAAAACAAAAACAAAAAATACCCCCAAAAACCCAACCGACCGACCAACCAACCAACCAACCAAACAAACAAACACAATATCAACCACTAACACCAAAGACAATATATCTCCACCAAAGCACAGCAACAGTACTTAGTAGTCCCTGAGAAATATAATATAGCTGAAACACAAGACAATGACTTCAAGATAGCTATTTTTATTTTTTAGGGAGCCTAAATTGGATATGAAAAAAATCCACTATGAAAACAAACTGTGGAATGACAAGAAAAAAGCAGTTTAAGACCTGAAAGTGGAAATGGAATCTGTAAAGAAAACCCAATCTGAGGCAAATCTGGAAACGAAAAATTAAGGAAGCCAAACAAAAACCTCAGAAGCAAGTGTCACCAACAGAACACAAGATATGGAAGAGAGAATCTCAGGCACTAAAAACATGGGAGGAAAAATGGATATCTTGGTCAAAGAAAACATTAAATCTAAAACAAAACAAAACAAAACAACACCCCCATAAAACAAAACAAAAACAAACAAACAGAAATCCCCAAAGCCCAAAACATCCAGGAAATAGAAGGCACTGTGAAAAAACCAAGTCTATGACTAATGGGAATAGAGGAAGAAGAAACCAAGGTCAAAGGCATCAAAAATATCATAGAAAGTTTCCCTGACCTAAAGAAGTATGTGCCTATAAAATATAAGAAGCATACAGAATGTCAAGTAGACTGGAATGGAAAAAAAATTGCCCTCAGCACTTATATCAAAATACTAAACAAAGAAAGATTATTAAAATCTGCAAAGGAAAAAGACCAAATATCATATAAAGATAGACCTGTTTGAATAACATCTGACTTCTCAAAGGACACTCTAAAAACACACACCCATACACACACAGAAGAAAAAACACAACACACACAGAGAGAAAAAACCCACAAAACACACACACACACACACACACACACACACACACACACACACACACAAACCAAAAACCCAGAATGTCTAAAATACTCCTGAACAAAGAACTTCTAAAGATATCACACTACAGAGCTATAGTAATAAAAACAGCATGGTACTAGGTTAAAAACAGATATGTTGATCAAGGAATCAAATTAAATATTTAAGTCCACACATCTATGGATTTTTGATACAGAAGCCAGAAATACACATTTGACAAAAAATGACAGCATCTTCAATGAATGGTGCTGGTCAAACTGAATGGCTGTATGTTTAAGAATGCAAATATATCCATATTTATCACCTGCCAAAACTCAGTCACAAATGGATCAACGTCTTCACCATAGGGCCAGATACATTGAATCTGACAGAAGAGAATGTAGGGAATAGATATTCTTTAACTTATTGGCACAGGAAAAGATATTCTGAACAGAACACTGATAGCACAGACTCTGAGAACAATAATAAATAAATAAATAAATGAATAAATAAATAAATAAAGAAATAAATAAATAAATAATGAAATTGGACAGCTTCTGTATGGCAAAGAACACTATTATTTGGACAAAGTGGCAGGCTACAGACCAGGTTGCTGAACCACAAGCCAGGCCTTCCATGTCCAAGAGAGAGCTAGTTACCTCCTCCCACTTCCCTTTTAAAAGGTCACATGGTCAGGCAAGAAGAACTGCTTCTAGCAGGCCAGATAGCCCAAGGTCATGGGTGGAGTGAATTCCCACAACATGTACAGAGACTTCTCAAGAGAGGAAACACAAATGGCTGAGAAACACTCGGAGACATGCTCAGCATTCTCCTTAGCCATCAGGGAAATTCAAATCAAAACTGCTTTGAGATTTCATCTTATACCAGTCAGAACGCCCAAGATTAACACAGTAAATGACAGGTCATGAAAGGGAGGATGTGGGGCAAGGGCAACACTCATCCATTGTTTCTGGCACTATAAACTTGTACTATGGAAATCTGTGGTGGTTCCTCAGATAGCTGAGAACTGATCTACCTCAAGATCCATCTGTCCTGCTCTTGGGCATATACCTGAAGGATGCTTCATCCTACCATGAGACACTTTCTCAACTATGACCCTGCTGCTCTATTCACAATCGCCAGAAACTGGAAATAGCCTATATGTTTATCAATGGACAAATTGATAAAGAAAATGTGGTATATTTACACCATGGGATGTTACTCAGCTCTTAAAGCAATGAAATAATGAAATTCACAGGTAAATGGGTGAAGCTAAAAAAAAAAAAATTATCCTGAGTGAAGTGGCCCAGCTCCAAATGGATATATATGACATGTGTTCTAAGTATTTGATAAGTAGGCTGCTCTACCTATAACCACAGAGGTTAGATAGAGTAAGGGAAAGATCTCTTTAGGTAGGGGAAATAGAACAGAATAGTTATGTTTGGGTATGGTGTGTGTGTGTAGGGGGGAACTGAAATAGGAGGCTCAAACAAGGTAGAGGAGGACGGAGCGGTGTGAGGGAGGGAATATAGGGAGGGCCAGCTAAAACAAAGGGCCATTTGAGGGAAAATATGGGAACCTAATGCAATAGAAGTTTCTTAAAATAAATATATATGAAATACATCTAAATGGAATCACAAAAGCACCAACTATTTATCTCTCACTACCAAATGAAACTTACAGTTCAGGAATGAATTACAAATAACTGAGTTGTTGGCCAGAAAGTCCCCATGGAAATCCCCAAACAACCCAGGGTATTAGCTGCTCTGCACAAATTGAAGACAGCACCAATATCACTCACTGAACATGAAAAAGTCAAGCTGATGCCTACTCAGAGTCTTCACACCTATGGACTAGTGTTAGTTCATGGTACAGAGAGGGACTCTGCACACTACCAGAGGAAAAAGGTAAACACCAATCCAGCCACAAGCTGTTTGATATACAGTGGTCATCTGTCTGCAAAGTGGTGCAAAGTGGCACAAATACTTTTGGAGTAACCAACCACTACTTGATTGGATTTAAGGGCCACTTCATGAGTTGGAACCCATGCCCAAGACTGCTCAAGTGGTCAAGAATCTATAAGCAGATATGCCATGGGTTTAGAGTAAAACCAAGCAGTATTATGCTAAAGGAATGTAGCAATAACATGACTCCTATCAATATTGTGATGCTTGTAAATCACTGACTTGCTCTGCCTTCATCAGAGAAGCTTCCTCCTGCAGTAGGAATGAGAATGATTACTGAGACAACGTGCAAAGTGTGACCAGTCGTAAATGGTATGTCTCCATCAAGTCACTCCCACCAAGGACTCAGGAAACTCACCAGAAGAGAAGGTAGAAAAATTTTAAGAGCCGGCAGGGATGAAAGACACCAAGGAATCAAGGCTTTCAAGACACAGTAGGGCTGACACACATATGAGCTCATAGAGACTGTGGCAACATGCACAGGTCCTACACAGGTTCTAAATCAGGTGAGGCCCCAGTACTGAGAGGGGAAGAGGACACAAATGCCCAACTCTAACCAGGAAGTTATCTCTTGTTGATAACTACTGACAAAGGAAAAATTAGTTTTCTCCAACGGTGTCTCATAGATTATGCAAATCACAATTAAGGGCAGCACCCATGCCCAGCAGTAGACAGCCAACACAAAATGAACTTGCTGTTTTTGGAGGGTGTTGGTTTTTGTTTTTGTCTCATAATGATTTGTGTGGTCCTTCCTTCCTTTCTTCTTTCCTTCCTCCCTCCCTCCCTTAGTCCCTCCCCCTCTTTCTTTCTTATAAGATTTTTCCTTATATATAATGCCTCCCTATTTTTTAATGAGATTTCTCTCTGTGTGTGAATGTGTGTCTTCCTGTATCTCTATCTGTTTTTTGTGCTTCTTCTTTGAATTTTTTAAAAAATTTGTTTGTTTTGTCCACCACTGGTTTGTTTTTATTTTTATCTTATTTTATTTTATTTGATCCTTGTTTGTCTTCTAATGAGAGAGGGAATGAAATGTTATGTATTTGGATGGGTGGCTAGGTAGAGAGGATCTGGGAGGAGTTTAAAGATGAAAAATGATAATCAGTATGTATTGTATATTAAGAAATCTACTTTTAGTAAAAAAAGTCACCTCTCTGGTGGTTGGTGGCTATTAGTAGGTATTACATACTTCAGTGGACTATTCTACACCCATCTGAATATGGTCAGCAATACTTTAACTTAATTGTTCAAATAAAATGAAAGCAAAATAATAAAAGAGTACATAAAGCTGGGAGAGGAATATGCTAGTGGGTGCTGAAGGGATTTGTAAGGAAGCTAGAGAATGTGGTCAAGATATATTGTATTATGTGTGAAATTTTCAGTTAGCGAAATATTATTGAAAAGTCATAATCTGTAATAGGTTCATTTTTTAAATGAATTATATCTAGAATTATGTAGAATAATCCTTTTAAAATTCCTTCAGAAAATATTCAGAAGTATTTAACATTTGTGTAACAAATAAATTAGGAGAAAGGTGTTAAAACCTAGAGTGGAGTCAACACTCCCAAGATTTACAAATATTTAAATACACAGATCCTAGAAAAGAGACCTGGCAAGCTTGTAGCTATGGCCATGGTTGTATAAAATTAAATTTACATTTATTCAATAAAAACATAAAATGGGCACATGCTAATAGAATAGAACATAATGTTTTGATATATATGTACATTGTGACCTTGTCCATCCAGGTTGACTCTCAGACCACTTAAGTGAATTTCTCAAATTAGTGCAGTTAGCAAGTGCACTGGCTGGTTTTATGTCACCTTGACACAAACTAGAGTCAGCAGAGAGGAGGGAACCTCAACTGAGAAAATGCCTCCATGGGATGAGGCTGTAAGCAATCCTGTAGGGCATCTTCTTAACAATTGATTGATGTTGAGGCATGTGGGTGTGGCCACCCTGGGCTGGTGGTCCTGGGTTCTATCAGAAAGCCAGCAAGCAGCACTTCCCCATGGCCTCTGCATCAACTCCTGCCTCCAGGTTCCTACCCTGTTTGAGTTCCTGCCCTCACTGCTTGTAATGATGAACTGTTACATGGAACTGTGAATGAAATAAACCTTTCCTGACCAAGTTGATTTTGGTTATGGTATTTCATTGCAGCAATGGTACAAATGGGCAAAGTTGGGTGGCCAGTGACAAAATATAGGTCCAGCATCGTAATAGTAGGCCATTCCTAACCCTCTAGGCCAGAAGCAGGAAGGAGCAGAAACTATGCCTGTCATAAGACATCTCTACTTGCCACCATTCAGCATTTTCTCCATTTCAGCTATATCACCTTTCTTCGACTTCACAATTTTCCAAAATAATAAGAATATTTTGGTGTATTGCAGCCAAGAATGACTAACACTACCATATCATCTTATACTTAATGGAACAAATCGAGATAATAGCTTGAAATTATACATACTGTCTTTTATACTTTTACAGTAAAAATATGAATAAAATTAGTTTTATAGCCGAATGAATCATGATTTCTATAGTTTAAAGGGATTTTCATGTACAACTTTATTTTATCTTCATTAAAATTAGTGAATAGAGTATAAAACTAAGTACTGAGAGCCTTCTTCTGTGACAGTCATTATTATGAATATTTAAGATGTATTACTGAATTCAACAACCACAGAAATTCAGGTATAGCTACAGCCCTCATCTTACTGATAAGGAGTCTTAGAGGACTTTATTCACCTTGACCTAATGCCTAATAAGCAGGGGGATATATTTAGGATTGGAACCCATCTTCCCATCTAGTCTTTTTGGTTCCTTTCAACTCAATGGAGGTGAATGGTTCAAAGATAGTTTAAAGAGTAAGTCTGCCCACTAGAAGCCACTAGAAACTTCAAAGTTCTGAGTCTTCTGACTGATTTCATTTTATTGGCATGTCTGTAAGTTATGAGACAACAGGTTTTATGCTCAGGTTAAATTGTGTTTGTATTCTCCCTGGAAATTTTCTGCAGGCTAATTATATCAAGTCAGCGATATTTATTGAGAGATCTGATTAAGTAAATAGATTGTTGTGTTCATGCTACTGATTATTTGTGAAGGGAGGGAGAAAGGTGGAAGAGAGTTAGGAGAGAAGGAAAAGAGGAGAGGAGAGTGTGGAGAACAGCCTTGGACTTTTGAATGATTATCAGTCCAAGTGTGTGTTAATTATGACTGTCAGTATTGGTATTTAAGAGGGGGGAATGGAGAAGAGACAGGGAGGGGAAAGAGAGAACACACCAGATTTAGTTTTCTTTTAAAATCATTGATCTTACAACCTCAATTTATTTCCTCCCATAATTAAACTTAGTCACAACATATGGTACATGCAGAGAAAGACGAAGTTTCTTGTCTTGCAGAAAATGTGAAAATTGATTTGGACCTAACATTTTCCATGAAAGACTTAGACCCAGAATCTTCCAGAGAGAGAGAGGCCTACATCCTGTCCATCCATCCCAGTGATTCCACGCTTGATTTTGGAAGTGAATCAACCTAAGCACTCCTGAAACTACAGACTTTGAGACTCTGACTCAGTGCCTGGGGATCATCTCTGAGTCTCAGTCTTTAATCAAATTTCCAATTGAGTGTTTTTACAGCATGTCAGTAACAGGCCTATATGTGGACCTTAGAGAGCTGCTAATCTAGTGTCTATATTTATTTAAGAAAATTGAGACCCTGGGTGATGAAGTGATTCAATTACGCATTTACATATATTTTAGGCAGCCGGAGGGTCATCTAAGAGTCTGTCAAATATGCTCTGATGGGGCTCTGTCAGTAACTGCATGTAACTGTCAACCATAACTAATTTAAATGACAAATGTGACAGCTGACTTAATTTTCCAGCCATTATAATGAGAAAAAAATGTGAAAACATTTCAAAGCATTAGCTTCAATGCTCTATCAACCTGAGACATGATAGAGGTTATGCAGTATTTACATTTCATTAGGTTAAGAATATACAAAGGTCACAAACAGACATCATATAGGAAACCCTAATTTATCTCAGAACAATGTATTATAGAAGATTGATGGTTTTATTAGTTTGATTAATTTGTACTTATAGCCTTGCACATGATAACACAGATACTCTCTGTGGTTCTTGCGTTTCATTACTAAATTAAATGATGATGGCATAAAAGGTGCTAATATTAATAACCCTGATTTACACTTCAAAGTATATGCTCATTCATTTTCTACTCTGTGATAAATATATATCACATTTAATTTTGTCATATTTGTCTCTGTAACATTCTTAACTCTGTAGTTTATTGATATACACATTTTATATGTATGATAGTATCATTTACATTTTATCATAATTAAGATGTCTTAGTGAACCATGTGTTGTGTTTCATGGTTAAGGAAGTTTTCATATTAGATGCATGCCAATCCAAATACTTACAAATTATAATTACTACTAGTAGTACTAGTGTGTCTATTTTTCAGTCACTCATCTACCCATCCATTTAATGGATGTTTATTGAGGATATACTACACATGGGGAAGTAGAGATGCTTAGTGGAGTTTTAGTAGCTTTACAGAGACACTGTAGTAAGTGTAGAATCCTGGACCTGCGTAGGCACACCAAAGAGTCTCCATAGCAACACTATGGAGAAAGAACGACAAAGGAGCAGACAGAAATCTCAGATGACCTTGAATTGTCCTTATTTCTGAAAGCAATTTCAATGTCCTATTGTATTAGTCAGGATTTTTCTCTAGAGTGAGTCTCAATATATCAAGGTGGTGGGGGAGATTTATTAGAGTGTCTTCCAGACTGTGGTCCAGCTAATCCAGCAATGACTGTTTCCTGTTTCCTGGAGAAGTAGGCTGTTGTAGCCAGGAAGGAATGCCTCAGCAGAAGGATATAGGAACTTTCCAGTGAGAAAGAGGGCAGGCAGGCAAAAAAAAAAAAAAAAAAAGCTTTTCTCTTCTATGTCCTTTATATCGATTGCTACAAGAAGGAATGGCCCATATTTAGTGTGAGTGTTCTGACCTCAAATGATCCAATCATGAAAAATCTCACACAGGTGGTCCCAGCTTCTTGGAATTTTAGTTAATCCCCATGAGAAAACCCAAATAAGAGAAACGAACTTGGAAAAATAAAATAGCAAAACAACACAGCAGTTAGGACTTTTGATATGAAGGTATGAATATTGGCACCCCTCTTGCTGCCTGTGGCAATGGATAAGCTGGCCAGGGCAATGTTGGAGAACTCACCCTGATTGTGAGGATGACCAACTCAGCTACCACCCTGGTCCAGATCCAGGGCTATCAGTTGGCCCACCCTAGCATCCACTCCATCGCTGCACTGCTGGGGCATGTGAAGGTGTTGGTCCCGCAGATCCAAGGCTGCAGGATCTCCATGATGCAAGGCAGCAACAGGATATACAAGAGGAGTCCCAGTGAGGGCCCAGTGTTGATAGTGTGAGCAGAAACCAGAGGCCACCAACAGGACCAATGACTCATAACAATGAACATTTGCAAGTAAAGATGTATCCACTGAAGGGTATACTGTGTGACTAACTATGACACATTATAATTCCGGGATGAGATTTTTCTTTTTCTGTTTTTAATTTTTGGGGGAAGGGGTTCCTAGGACAGAGAACAAATTCAAAGGGATGAGGAGATGAGTGGCATTGGGGTGCATAATATGAAATCCATGAAGAGTCAAGGAAACGTTAAAAAAGACAGGTCACTGAGATTCAATCAAGTGTATCCAGCACTTAATTGAATAAATACTTATCCCACTGTTATCATAAGCACTCGATATTTATGTGATTATTATTTTTGAAAATTTTGTGTATGACATAATGTATTATAATATATTTTCCTTATAATTCTATGTTAAGTACATTTTGGCATTGCAAATTATCTGTGTGTGTGTGTGTGTGTGTGTGTGTGAATGTGTATATGTTTGAAGTAAAGAAAGTCACTACAGAAGACTTTCAAATAATGAATACAATTTACTTAGACATGGAATAGGAAAGAACTCAGACATCTTAAGCATATGTTCTTTAAGTAAAAATAAAAAATTAAATGCCAAGAAAGTGCTTCTCAGTTTAATATCATTCAGAAGGAATCTTTTTCCATGTTAAAAAATGGAAGCTGTGGTATTTAGAAAGATAATATTTTCCATTGAGTTAATATTCAGCACTGTATTTATGTTGAGAAGGAGACAGCTACTTATAACAGCTCTAAGATGTCTCTCAGTAAAGCAGTGAAGAAGGCTGGTGGTAAATTAGTAAAACAGACTCTAAAAGTCAACTCTCAAATTATAGCTTTTAAAGATTTACTCTCCAATTTTACAGTTTTCAATTCATTTGCGAGATGACATCCATGACAGATTTAAAAGTAGCACACATATCTTTCCCCTGCTGCAGCTTGTGGTATGTATTTCCTTTAGAATTTAAAAATACATTTGTTGTATAGACAGGTTATTTACACCAGTCTCTTCCACTTGTTTTTCTTATCATCATAATCATGAAACATCTGTACCAGGATTCACTGTGTATTAGCTACAAAGATATCAGTAATTACTTAATAAATGATGATTATACATTCGTCTCTAATGAGGTTGTTATGGAAATTAAAAGTATGACTATAACAATGGCAGATAGAACACAGGACATTTGACTGTATTAAATCAGTATTTACTCCTTTTATTAGTATTATTTATAGAGCCATATGGAAGAGATTCAATTTAAACATCATACATAAACATGTAATTTTTAAAAATCTTTTCCCTCCTTTTATTAAGCCGATTCTTTTCTCATACAATATAATCTGGATACATTTTCCCCTCCCTCTACTCTTCCCAGTCACTCCCGTCTCCCCTCCCATCTGGATCCAATCCCTTTCTGTCTCTCATCAGAAAAGAACAGACATCTAAGAGATAACAACAAGACAAAATAAAATATAATAAGATAAAACCAAGACCATCATATCAAAATTGGACAAGACAAGCCAGCAGAAAAATAAAATGGTCCCAAGAGAGGGCACAAGAATCAGAGACCCACAGTTCACATATTCAAAAGACCCATGAAAGTGCTAAACTGCAAGCTATAGTTTATATGCAGAGAGCCTGGTACAGACCTGTGTAGGCCCTGTGATTGCTACTTCAGTCTCTGAGTTTCTATGAGCTTTGCTCAGTTGTTTTTAGAGGGTCTTGTCATCCTGCTGTCCTCCATCCCTTCTGTCTCCCCCACTTCTAATCCCTCCCCGTCTGTGGGGTTCCCTAAGCTTTGAGCGGGGAGATTAGTGAAGGCGCCTCATTTAGTGCTATATGTCACAAGATATCTCTCTATGCTTAATGTTTTGTTGTGGTTCTCTGTCCTTGTTCCCATCTGCTGCAGGAGAAAACCTCCCTGATGATGGCTGAATAAGGCATCAGTTTATGAGTATAGCAGATTATCATTAGAAATCATTTTTTTGTAATTTTTTTTAGACCAGTAGTATTTGATTTTACCCTAGATCTCTGGTTCTTGGTCACCCAAGCAGTGTCTGGTATAGGTTCTATATCACAGAGTGGGCCTTAAGTAAAATCAGACATTGTCTAATTCCAAAAAGTTTGTGCCACCACTGCCCTAGAGTGTTTTGCAGACAGAACATATTGTAAATCAACAGTTTTGTGATTGAGTTGGTATTTATTCTTCTCTTTTTATAACATGAAGAGTACCTGTCCATGCCATAGACACTAGAACATGGGGGCGAAGGTCTTTGTAGGCACCAGTCCAACCTCTCCATGTTCAATAACTTCTGTGGGTGTTATTGTCAACAAAGGGGCCTTATTGTCTGTTTGTGGAGAGCAACCTATTTCCTTGGATTGTTTGGGGATTTTAATGGAACCCTTGTAGTTAACAACTCAATTGCATGAAACCTAGCCCCGGCACTGGAGGCTTCCTTTGGTAATAAGAGTGGCCAATAAGGTTTCCCCCTCTCTCATTGTTTGGAGACTTTATTAGGATCGCCTTCATATATTATAGGAAGTTTCCACTATACTAAATTTCCATACTGCCACTCAAATGTTCTACAATTCTAGTGTTTGTCCCCTCATTCCTTTCTTCAGTCCCATCTTCCCTCCCCCTTACAATCTGATCCTCCTGTTCTTGTCCTTCCCTCTGACCCTCTTATCCATTCCATGCATAAAATCTATTCTATTTCCCCCTTCCAGTGATACTATGTGTTCCCTCTAACCCTTTCCTACATGCCCAACCTTTTTGGGTCTATAGATTGTAGCTTGGCTACTATTTAATTAATGGCTAATATCCAGATATAAGTGAATACATACCATACTTATTTTTCTGGGTCTGGGCCACTCAGGATGAGTTTTTTTTTAGTTCCATCCATTTGCCTGCAAATTTCGATATATCATTTTTTAAAAAGAGTTAAGTGATACTCTATTTTGTAAAAGTACCACACCTTCTTTATCCATTCATCTATTTAGGGACATCTATTGTTTCCTATTTCTGGGGATTATGAATAGAGCAGCAGTGAACATGGTTGAACAAGTATCTCTGTAGTATGATTGAGCATCCTTTGGGTATATGCCCAAGAGTGATATAGTTGGGTCTTGAGGTAGATCCAATTCCTGTCTTCCTGGGGAGACATCACACTGATTTCTGTAGTGGCTGTACATGTTTGCACTCCCACCAGCAATGGATGAGCATTCCCCTTGCTCCATATCCTTGCCAGCATGAGCTGTCACTTATTATTGATCTTAGTCATTCTGACAAATGTGAAATGGAATCTTAAAGTCATTTTGATTGGCATTTCCATGGTGGCTAAGGATATTGAACATTTCTGTAAGTGTTTCTCAACCTTTTGAGTTTCTTCTATTGAGAATTCTCTATTTAGATTTTTATCCCACTTTTTAATTGGGTTATTTGGATTTTTTGAAATAAAATTTCTTGAGTTCTTTATATATTTTGGATATTAGCTGTCTATCAAAGGTATTGTTGGTAAAAATCTTATTCCATTCTGTAGGCTGCTGTTGTGTCTGAATGATGGTGTTCTTTTCTATAAGACTTTCAGTTTCATGAGGTCCCATGTAGATGTAACCAACCTTATTATTAAATAAGAAACACAGAACCAATGCAAAGAAGAGAGCCAAGAGATCAGAGCTAAGAGCCTTACCTGCCTGATGCAGCTAACCTCTTAAGCCAAGAGACCTCTCTGAAAGAGACCTACTTCTTTTCTGTTTGTCTGTATATAGGCTTTCTGTTCTGCCTTCTCATTGGTTGTAAAACCAACCACATGACGGCCTCATCACTGTCTGTTGTACAGCCCTCCAGGTCATCTATGGTATTGAGATTAAAGGTGTGTGTCTCCAATGCTGGCTGTATCCTTGAACACACAGAGATCTACCTAGCTTTGCCTACCAAGTGCTGGGATTAAAGGCATGCACCACCACCGCCATGCTCCTGCTATGGCTCTAATAGCTCTGACCCCCGGGCAACTTTATTTATTAACATACAATTAAAATCACATTTCAGTACAAATAAAATACCACCATAGTCCCATTTGTTAATTGTTAATCTTAGTACCTCTATTAACAATTTTCTGCTCAGAAAGTCTTCTCTTGTGCCAGTGTGTTTGAGGCTATTCCTCATTTTCACTTCTCTCAGGTTCAGTGTAACTGGTTTTGTGCTGGGATCTTTGACTCATTTTGAGTTGAGTTTTGTGCAGGGTGATAAACATGAACATATTTACATTTTTTTACCTGCAGCCATCTAGTTAAACATATGATTTCAAAATATTACTTATAGAACTAAATATGAATACACACATACATGTCAATGTCCATGTTTATATATATGTATGTCATATAATATGTATAACATTATAATATATAAAATGTTTCAAATGAAAGTATATGCTTCTAAATTGAAACCAATAGGTTTTTTGTTCTGTTTGTCTATAAGGACATTTGATATAAGTAGAATAATTGCAAGAAGTATTCTACTAAAATTGTTTATGCAAGATCTGATGACACACAGGCACACGGTATAGAGGCTTCTTCATTATATC
Source organism: Peromyscus maniculatus bairdii (assembly GCF_049852395.1). Taxonomy (NCBI): domain Eukaryota; kingdom Metazoa; phylum Chordata; class Mammalia; order Rodentia; family Cricetidae; genus Peromyscus; species Peromyscus maniculatus. The sequence continues at coordinate 30,665,673 of NC_134869.1, forward strand.
TCTTCTTTTTTCTTTGGTTTGATCACATAGAGCTATTGCAAGTGACTGTGCACTGGTGAAGAATTGTTATTCTATCCACTGTCATTTTCCCCCCATAAAAAACATATGCAGAAACTTCCAGTTTCAATTGTAATCTCAAACATAGATATTCATCCCCTGCTTGGTAGGGGTTGTGGAAGAAGAAAATTAAAAGAGTGTTGTGAAAGAATATGAAAACATAAGAGCTATATCCAACTGAAAACCACTTGCAAAGAAAAATTAGTTTTCTCCAACATGGTCTCATTGGGAATTCAAACCACACGTAAGGGCAGGTCTCATGCCCAGCAGTAGATTGAAAACAAAACAAACTCAATGGTGTTTGTGGAGCTTCTTTACTTTAATCTTACAAACAAATCTTTTGCCTACATATTATGGCTTCCAATTTTGTTTTTATGGGTTTTCTGTGTGTGTGAATGTGTGTGTTTCAGCGTCTGTATGTTTCTTGTGCTTTTTCTTTAGCTCTTTTGTCTTCTGTTTCTGCTCGTTTTGTTCTATTCTATTTATTTTTATTTTATTATTATTTTTAGATGCCTTTTGTATTGTAATGAGAGAGCAAGAAACATGTGGGTTTGGGTGGTGGGAAAGTGGGAAGGATCTGGAAGGAGTTGGGGGAGGGGAAACACTAATCAGAATACATAGTAAGGAAAAAATCTCTTTTTAGAAAAATGAAAAATAAAACTCGTAGAAACCATATCGTTACCCAGTATATGAGTTTAGGATCAAATTAAGCATTTGATTTTAAGATTATTTAAAGAAATTTAACACTTCTGCCTCAAATCCATTGGGATCAAGAGGAGACTGTTCTACCTTGCTGAGCTTCTCTCTGTGACTGAAACCTATCAGGACACAGTTATTCCTAATCCAATGGCTGTTCTTGCTTGTCAACTGATTACATGTGGAATTAACAAAAACTGAGGTGCCTGGGTGCACCTGTGAGGGATATTTTTCTTAATTAAATCATTTGAAATGGGAAGACTCACCATTAATTTGGATCTTTCGAGGTGGGAAGATCCACCTTTAATCTGGGCCACACCTTCTGGTGGAAGCCTACATAAAGGAGACACACATTCTTTGCCTGCTTGCCTTTGCTTTTGCTGGGAAGTCTGTTATGTCACTTACATATACATTCACTCTATCATTTCTGTTCCTCTAGAGATTCCTGGGTCATGCAGATTTTGGTACCAGAAGTGGTTCCAGAGCAACAGAAGTATGAAGATGAATATTTAAAGTATCTGGACTAGGCTTTCCAATTTGATGACATCTACTATTACCGATGTCTCTCTCCTAGAAGCTTGGGGAATATTGAAAGCCTATGGTGTGAAGTATTTTGCAAAATTGCAGAGACACATGCATTTGATTATCCTGATTCGCTGGTTGTGAGAGGCAAGGGATTTGGTGACTCTGTATATAAATAAAAATTTTTGACAATTTGTGGAAAAGATAAGGAAAATGATGATGCTGGTTGGTTGCTCCTAGCATTTCTGCATAAATTTACAAAGGAAAGGAATGGGCTTTGTGATGAAATTAACCAACTGCTAGCACCTCAGAATATTGATGAAAGACAACAGTGAACTCAATGATGAAACGGAGTGGCTCCAGATTCCCTTAACAGTCTAAAACTTTCGAGGTGTGCCCTGGAAGAGAATCTTCTCTCCAGCAGACACAGAGCTCAAGCTGTGGAAAAACCAAACTGAGGCCCTCTTTGCAAGGTTGACTGAATTACAAAGAAAAATCAAGACACAGCCTTGGAGGGTGTTGGTGATTAAAATAAGGTAAATTGATTGGTCAAGAATGGGATCCTGTAACTTGAAGTGGATGCTATAAGGCCTTGCTCCTCAGAGATTGCAGTTTGTCATGGCCTGGCAGCTCCCTCCAAAGCTCAGCAAAACTTGCTGCTCTCTACCTGCCCTTGTTTGGATAACGTCTCTAGTCCAGGAGGCCTGACCTTATCTGAAAGCTGTCTCTGAGCCTGGATGCCTGGTTTATCTCTAGAGTGACACTTGGTATAGCTCCCTACTAGAAGTTTTCCCCCTGCTGCTCATTTGGGAACTAAGACTTTTACTAGGAGCTTTGCTATAGGACCATGCTGCCACATAGGAAGCCTTATGATAGGAGAATGCTGTTTCAGGCAAATTAGGTGATGCCCCAGCTACGGTCCCAAATCCTTTATATTCCCCACACTCTGAGATAAAGTTGAGTTAGCTCACTGAACTCTTTCCGTGGTCTATCCTCATCACATCCTCAGCCTTGCTTCGTTCCTGATTTTAGTGGAATTGCTTTGAGTTTCTCTCCATCTAATTTGATGTTGGCTGTTGGCTTGCTATAAATTGCCTTTATTATATTTAGGTATGTTCCCTGTATTTCTGATGGCTCCAAGACCTTTATCATGAAGGGGTGTTGGATTTTGTCAAATGCCTTTTCTGCATCTAGTGAGATGATCATGTGGTTTTTTTCTTTGACTTTGTTTATATAGTATATTACATTGACAGACTTTCATATGTTGAACCACCCTTGCATCCCTGGGAAGAAGCCTACTTGATCATGATGAATAATTGTTTTGATGTGTTCTTGGAGTCTGTTTGCCAGTATTTTATTGAGTATTTTTGCATCAATGTTCATGAGGGATATCTGTCTGTAGTTCTCTTTCTTTGTTGTATCCTTGTTTGGTTTAGGAATCAAGGTAATTGTAGCCTCTTAGAAGGGGTTTGGTAATGTTACTTCTGTTTCTATTGTGTGGAACAATTTAGAGAGTATTGGTATTAACTCTTCTTTGAAGATCTGGTAGAATTCTGTGCTGAAACCATCTGGTCCTGGGCTTTTTTTGCTTGAGAGACTTTTAATGACTGTTTCTATTTCCTTAGGGGTTATTGAACTGTTTAAATAGTTTATCTGGTCTTAATTTAACTTAGGTATGTGGTACCTATCCAGAAAATTATCCATTTCTTTTAGGTTTTCCAGTTCCCCTTCCAATGACTGAGGGAAATGGATGCAGAGATCCACGGCTAGGCCCTGGGTAGAGCTCCAGGAGTCCAATTAGCAAGAAAGAGGAGGGTTTATATGAGCAAGAATTGTTGAGACCAAGGTTGGATAAATCACAGGGACAAATAGCCAAATGAATGGAAACACATGAACTATGAACCAATGGCTAAGGGGCCCCCAACTGGATCAGGCCCTCTGAATGGGTGAGACAGTTGATTGGCTTAATCTGTTTGGGAGGCATCCAGGCAGTGGGACCGGGTCCTGTGCTCATTGCATGAGTTGGCTGTTTGAAACCTGGGGCTTATGCAGGGTCACTAGGCTCGGCCTGGGAGGAGGGGACTGGACCTGCCTGGACTGAGTCTACCAGGTTGACCTCAGTCTTTGGGGGAGGCTTTGCCCTGGAGGAGGTGGGAATGGGGGGTAGGCTGTGGGGAAGGGGAGGGGGCGGGAGGGGGGATAACAAGGGAATCCGTGGCTGATCTGTAGAACTGAATTGTATTATAAAATAAAATAAAATTAAATTTAAAAAAAGAAGTTAGCAGAATTCTTGAGGTGGTTCTTGATTCTGTGAATTAAGAATTGTTATTGTTGGAAAGGCTGAATGGAAGTCTTTAGGGTTGCATCTGCCAGAAAAAACGGTGATTCAAAAACAGTATCATATCCCTGGAGGAAATGCAGAAATTAGTGCTGCCATCAAGGACTTGAAAGATTCAGGGGTGGTGGTTCCCAGCACATCTCCCTTTAACTTTCTTTCAGACAGCAGAGAAGACAGATGGATCATGGAGAATGACAGTTGACTATTGAAAACTCAATCAAGTAGTGACTCCAATTGCAGCTGCTGCACCAGAGATGTAGTGTCTTTACTTGGGCAGGATTAAAACATCTCCTGGTACATGCAGAGCTACTGACCTGGCAAATCCCTTTTTCTGAGTATTTTTTCTATAAGGACCACCATAAGCAATTTGCTTTCAGTTTTCAATGCCAGCAATATACCTTTACAGTTTTACCCTCAAGGATATATTAACTCTCCAGCACTGTGCTGTAGTTCAGTTTGAAGGAATCACAATTGTCTGTCTCTCCCACAAAATATCACATTGGTTACTATATTGGTGATATTATGTGAATTGGATCAAACGAGCATGAGGTAGAAACCACTTTGGACTTGCTGGTAACATGTATGCATACCAGAGGATGGGAAATAAATATACTGTTTTTCTTTGAAACCTCATTAGTTTGTAAGTCAATTAAACATGTAACTAAAAACAAGAAAAAGGTGTGTGAACAGAGGGCCCCACGTGGGTGGCCACTGCTGTTCCTGGAAGATATGGGTTATTAAATAAAAGTCTTAGTACCAGGCCCGGGTTATCTCCCTAGGAATTAATGGTCAGGGAAGCCCCAGAGGCTCCCAAATAAGATAGGCTCTTGCCATTGCTTGTGGCTGTCTATCACAACTAGATGCTATGGTATTTATGAGGATGGCCATAGCCTTATATATCTGAGTACTTGGTTCTCAGTTGGTGGGACTGTGTAGAAAGAATTAGGAGGTATGACCTTGCTTGAAGACGTCCTCACTGGGGGTGGCCTTTGAGGTTTTAAAAGACTCACGCCATTCCCAGTTTTATCACTCTCTGCCTGTGTTTATGGATCAGATGTAAGATACTGCTCCATCTCTATGCCTGCCTGCCTTCTGCCATGCTCCTAGGCATGATGATTATGGACTAGCACCTTCAAATTGTAAGCAAATTGCCAATAAACGGTCCTTTACAAGTTGTCCTGGTAATGATATCTCTTCACTGAAATAGAAAAGTGATTAAAACAGAGGGTAAGGCCTTGTAGCTGAAGATGCCACACACTTTGGTTATAGGGTATACAGAGAAATCAGTCTTGGAGTGACCAGAAAACTCTCTCCCTGTGGACTAGCTTTCATAGTGTTGGAAGGTTTTATGCAGGCCTATTGGGAGGACAGGTTTTATCCAGTGCTAGGCCCTGAATGCTTAGTCTGACCTTCAATACAAGATGTGCTTTCTGGTGAAATACTAGTAAGAATGTTTGTAGAGATAACTACCGACTCTCTTGATTAAATTTGAGGGCTGCTTGGTGGAGGGAATATCTGCTACTGTAAATCTGGTCAGAAAACATGAGTAGGAAAACTTAGGTCCTAGAAGTGAACCTATTGATATGGTTTGTTAAATGGTCATACCAAACTTCCTTTTAAATAATTAGTTTTATATCCATACATTTGTACTGTTCTCAAGCTGTTCCAAGAAGCTTATTATTGCTGTGGGGAGTGGTTGATGCAGAGATGTCTAGTTGTCCAAAGTGCTGAGAATAAGTGAATGAGAGTTCTCATCTGTAAATGGAACATCTGTATTGCTCAGTCACAGGTGGGATATCCATATCAGTCCCTCTGCAAATTGCAGAGACACATCATGGAGGAAAGGGGCTGGAAGAATGAGAGAACTAGTGGGAACTGGAATGTCCTAAAGTGCTGTGTATGATATGGCAGCTACACATATGGACTTACAGCCACTATGGTTTCCTGCACAAGATTAAGGCAGTAACAGCTCCAGCATGATAAGGGTAGGATCCCCGGGAGCCCTAGGGAAATATTGAAGTTGATAGCTACTACTAGAAAGAGCAGTCATTTTTTTATTTGGAGGGGTTTCTACTGGTAGGTTGACCATGCCCCGTGCATGCCCCACACTTATGTGCATATGGGCAGTGTCAATGTACTCGGCAGATTTTTAAAAATGGGATGGGGGAGGCAGGAAGTATGAAGGGAGAGGTTTTGAGGAGTTGGAGGGAAAGAGTATTCTGTGGATTTGATAAAGCTGTATTGTATCATTGTATAAAATTATGTAATTTTGAGAGAGAGAGGGAGGGAGAGAGAGAGAGAGAGAGAGAGAGAGAGAGAGAGAGAGAGAGAGAGAGAGAATGAATTCATTTGTGATGGCCAATTTTACACATGAACTTGAATAGGTGAAGTGATGCATAAGCGTCTGGCAAACATTATTTTGGTGTACATCTGCAGGTGTATTTACAGGTAGATTAGCATGTAAACTAACACACTGAATAGAACAGATTGCCTCCAATATGGGCAAGCATTACCCAAACTTTTGAGGAGCCAAATAAAAACATCGTCTCATGAAGGTTCAATTCTTTCTGTCTGGATTGGGACAGACATTCTCATTCTCTTGGACATTAGTGCTCCTGATTCTCATGTCTTCAGATTTGGACTTTTTTCTTAGATGTTAAGAAAACCATCTCTTCTCCCTCTTTCTCACTGTTACCTGGATTCAAGTTTCAGACTAATTACACTACAATTGTATTTCTTGCTTCTCCATCTTGAAGGCAATGAATATTTTCAGATTTCTTGGTCTCTGTGATTACATAACACAACTCCTATTTTATGTATGCATGTGTTTCTACATATGTTCATATAGCTTATCAGTTCTGTTTCCTGAAAGAACAGTAACACACTATTTTGTCAGAAAGGAAGAAACTATTCTGGAACATTTAGTGTTTCATTATATGTTCTTGTTTCCCTTTTCAATATTTTTACTCATCTTTGTGGTTTATTTTATTTAAATATTTTAATTTTTGTCTTTTGTCATTTGGCTGATATGTAGGATAGTACTCATGAACACATTTTATTGATAATAGTTTTACTATATAACCATTTGAATGCATACTAATTCAGGCATAGTACTAAAATACAAGACAAATTCTAAAACTTATATTAAGTAATTTCTGTGTAACAGTTGCATATAATGTATATCTATTTAACCTTAATCAAAGTTATTATATTTATAAGACAAAAATCTATGCAAATATCTCCTATGGGAACTGAGGAGATGGCTCCATGGGTGAAAACACTGGTGCACATTTATGAGGACTGAGCTCAAATACCTGATACTCAGATGAAAATCTGGATATGGCAGCATGCATCTATAACACCAGCACTGTGGGGCATTGTTCTGGACAGGAGGCTCACTGGGACTTGATGGCTGTCACCCCAGCTGAAATAAGTGGGGCCCATGTTCAGTGAGAGTTCTTGTTTCAAGAGAAGAAGTAAGAGAATGATAAAGCAGGACAGCAGATACCTTATGGCTTCCTTGTGTACACACATAGTGTGACCCCTTTCACAAATTCTCACACACTAAACATACACATGTGCATGCACACACACATGCATGCACACACACTCGTGCACACCATACACTTTCTTCATGCAATAAAATTTATTTCTCCACATTATAAAGGAAATAATTATATAACAAGCATTTTTTTTTTTTTTTGGTTTTCCAAGACAGGGTTTCTCTGTGTAGCTTTGCGCCTTTTCCTGGAACTCACTTGGTAGCCCAGGCTGGCCTCGAACTCACAGAGATCCGCCTACCTCTGCCTCCCGAGTGCTGGGATTAAAGGCGTGCGCCACCACCGCCCGGCATAACAAGCATTTTTTAATAAAGAAACCTACTGTGTGTGATGCACACATTGAAGTTTAATGTTATTGATTGAATTAGTAATTTATAGTTTCTAGTTTAGAAAGGAATCTGTCTGCAGACAAGCCATTGGTATTTTTTTTTGCCATAAACATCAGGTTAATGTTTGTGAGAACAAATGAACACTAAGACTGAAACATCCCTGGTTTAGACTTGTAAGTGCTTAGCATACTTATCAAACTTGAAGGAGCCACATGGAGTAAGGAGGGAGGTAACAATATTCAGAGAAGAACCTCATATATAATGTCTCATGGAAAGTCTTCTGTTGTGATCAATGCCATGGCAATTGATATAGAATAAACATTGAGGGTAACTAAAAACTTGCTTTTATTTGTTAAGTCTCAAGAAAAAAAACTGTATTAGATGGAAGAAGTATAGCACTGTGATAGTCAATCTTGCTTATCAGTGTGGTGGTATTTAAAATGACCATGGAAACCAACCTCTGGGTACAGGATCAGGCTAACTGAGGTGGAAGACTCACCATGAATGTTGAAGAACCATTCCATGAACTGAGGTCTTGGACTGAATAAAAAAGAAAATGTGGGGCTGGAGAGATGGCTCAGTGGTTAAGAGCACTGGCTGCCCTTCCAGAGGTCCTGAGTTCAATTCCCAGCAACTACATGGTGGCTCACAACCATCCATAATGAGATTTGGTGCCCTCTTCTGGCCTGCAGGCATATATGCAGGCAGAACACTGTATACATAATAAATAAATAAATAAATAAATCTTAAAAAAGAAAATGCAAGCTACACCCTTCACTTTCATCTGCTTCCTAATTGGCCAGGTGCCTCATGGTTCTGGACCATTCTTTTCCTGCCATCATGGACTATGTCCTATAATACTATATGACGAAATAAACATTTCCTTTCTTAAAGTTGAATTTGTCATTTATTTTGCTATAGTATTGTGGCAAATAAATGGTACACACAGATTAGATAGAATGACTCTGAATACTTCTAGCAAGTAGAGCATGTTGGATTTTATTAAGCTCTCTTTAATTTGAAATTTTCAGTGGAACATGTATGAATTTGCAATGGATCTGCCACTTATTAAACACAATTCTGCCAGGTCATTGTGAGAAATAATGGTTTTGCACCATACAGAAGTCAAGTAATTTACATTTGAAGGCCTACATTTCATGACTCTGATGTGTCTGGTTTAATTCATTGACATTTCCATGTCTTTCTAGTTGCTATTTAATGAAAAAGGATAGGTTTACAAAAGTAATCTGTGAATCACACTTATGAGAACAAAAAAATGTTAAGAAATATAAATAAGATCTATTTTAAAACTAGTTTATTTACCTTCATAATTCTAGGTTGTCTTACTAGATACCTATTAGTACTAGGTTAAGTCTTATCTGGCTTGTAGTGATCTGTCTTGTACTGAGATCCTGTATTATATCTATTAGTCATTTAGTTCTCTGTTCATTAATCTTTTAATACTCTATTATGGTATCAGTTAGGTTGGCAATAAAAATTATTCCTTAAATTGTGAAGTCATTAGAAAACTAAACAAATAATCAAGATAATAGACAAAATAATATTGTCCCATTACTGACAAACTTGATATAGGTAAAATGTGACTTGTATTTAGTTTTACAGGTTTAAGGGATTTCTAAAATATTACAAGCACATAGTGGCAAAGCTACCAGCATATTAGCAAGTCTCCACATGCTCTTCAATGCCTTCTATTTTTCTGTATGTTAAGATGAACCAACTAATTTTTGCAATTGGTTTTGCCGTTTTTGGCCGAAACATTTAAATGCTGTAGTACTATCATTTTTCCCCTTCACCTTAGCAACACCAACAGAGAGCCATATGTTCAAGTGCACAATAGCAATATGCTGTGGATATAGCTCTATATAAATAAAACACTGATTGGCCAGTAGCCAGGCAGGAAGTATAGGCAGGACAAGGAGAGAGGAGAATTCTGGGAAGTGAAAGGCTGAGAGGGAGCGACCTGCCAGCCACTGCCATGACAAGCAAGATGTAAGGTACAGGTAAGCCATGAGCCATGTGGCAACTTATAGATTAATAGAAATGGGTTAACTCAAGATAAAAGAAGTAGATAACAAGAAGCCTGCCATAGCCATACAGTTTATAAGTAATATAAGCATCTGAGTGATTATTTTATAAGTGGGTTGTGGGACTGCGGGGCTTGGTGGGACCTGGAGAGAAGCTCTCCAGCTACAAATGGCAACCAATGTTGGGCATGAACCCACGACCCTGAGATTAAGAGTCTCATGCTCTAACAACTGAGGAAGGAGAGAGGAAAGGAGGGACCACCTGGAGCTGCTGCCAGGACAAGGAAGATGTAAAGTACTAGTAAGCCACAAGCCACGTGGCAAAGTACAGATTAATAGAAATGGGCTAAATATAAGAAAAAGAGCTAGACAATGATAGGCCTGAGCTAATGGCCAAATTGTTTAAATAATGTAAGAGTCTGTGTGTTTATTTTATAAATGGGTTCCGGGACTGGCGGGACTTGGAGGGAGCTGGAGAGAAATTCTCCAACAACAAATGGTGCCCAACAGCAATATGAAAGCCAACTGGACCTCCAAGTCATTGCTTGGAAGTGAGCAGATCTACAAAGCTGCTGATCACAGGCTATCTTTGATGACTTGGGTTTCATTTCCATAGCCTTTTCTAGTTCACCATATTGAATGCACATTGTTACTTGGTCCTTTGGCAAAAGAAGTCTCTTCCTGTACACCATTTATGATATAGAGCATCAGGGCAAAACACATTATCCCTATCATGAAAGAGAATAAATGGCTTGCTAAATGTATCCAATTACTTTATAGAAATTCATAGATCGTTGGTGGAGATAGAGTGAAAAAGAGATAACTGAAGAGTCATAAGTAAAGAGTATGAAAGTGGAGGGAATTCAGCTCCCTTGAGAGTTTCTCAGTTGTTCTCCCAACCCACTGAGGTTGACTAATGAGCTCATGGATTACTAGTTAGGGTTGCACCCCTTGAGGGAACAGAGCCTACTAAGTCCCTTTCTGTCTCAAGCTATGTCCCTTATATAGATAACAGTTACTTCTGATAGTTTCTTTGAGACTAAAAGTGGTTAGTATAATTTTGTCTGAAATTGAGCAAGGGGTCCAATTTTAAATTAACATTTGAGTCACACTTGGATGCACTCAAAATTCATTTGCCTGCCTATTTCCTCTTCTAAATTGTTTCCAGCCATGTTTTTTTTTTAAACACAGTCTATCAAGATTTCATAAAATATCAAATATCCACACTAAGGTATGTAAGCAATGAGATTCCCTACATTTCAAAATATATTCCTTATGTATAATCAATCATTTAAGAGTAATTGATGTTCACAGACATTAAACCCACTTACAAGTTAAAGCAACAGCATAAAAATGCAAAGAAATTATTGTTTAATATTAGATGCTCATAATAATATGCCTTGTTGTTAAATTTCAAAGAAATCAAACTCCAAATTTTGTTATATTCTTCTCTTTTGAATGTAAGCTGGTAAGATTTCTTTATTCAGGATTATTTAGTATTTATTGCATATTCACACTATTAAGGAAATCACAAGCTGAGATATTGAATGTGAAATCTCTAATGTGAACACTGTCTTGTGGAATATAGGTGAATATAAGTCTATTCGAAGATGCCCTGAGTTTGAAAACCTTGAGACTCCCTCTACAACATGAGACTCGGGTATTGGAGTTAAAGAGAATATAATAGAAAAATATTCTTATGAACCTTAATCTTATTAGGATATCAGAATTTCATTTCATATATGTCAGTGGTATGAAATTTAAACATAATAAGAGTCACCATATTATAAGATAAATTTTGATATTATACCATGACAATAATAACTAAGGGAAATATGCTCATGTTTTGTAGGTGCATTTGATGAGGGATATGTCAGATACTATCTGTGGACATCAAACTACTCATCTTAGGGGTTGAAAAAATTTAAAGAGCTGTTGGTCACTGCAGATCACTAATAACTCTGTTCTACAATTTTTTTTCATTGTTTTAAAAAAGATTTCATTTTGTGTGTGTATGTCTCTTCAGTGTGTGTGTGTGTGTGTGTGTGTGTGTGTGCATCTGTGTAAGGATATATATTTATATACCTGAGTACTAATGCCTGTGAAGGCTAGTGGCATCAGATCTCCCTGGAACTTGAGTTACATGTGGTTGTGAGTAACTCAATTTGGAGCTATGGGTGCTGGGAACTGAGCTGGGGTCCTCTGCATGAGGGTGTTCTTAGTTGCTGAACCATGTCTCCAGATCCCACATTTTCTTTCTTATTTCAGAAATCAGGATGAAGATATTTGCTTCTTCAAAAACTGCTCTTCCCATAGAAGACAAAAACCTTCAAGAGCTGGTAATGGCAAAAACTTGTTTCAAAACTACAGCTTGGACATGTAACATTTGTTTACACACCAGTATCTAAATGAAATGATGTGCACAAACCCAATACCAAGAGGTATGGGTATCTATACCCTTCTACTGGAGGCATTGCATGTTTGACAATATTGTGGTATATAATTTGCTTGCTGGAAATGAGAATAAATATTTTGGAACAATGATACAAGGTATTACTGTATTTTCTTTGCAAAATTTAGATGTTGTAAGTTGACAATTCAATCACGATATCTTATTCCATTACTCTAAAAATATGCTAATTTCTATGATAGTTAATTATCAACTTTGTTAGACTGATAAGTGCCTGGGATATTAATAAATTCTACCTCAGGGTGTGTCTCTGTATTATTACTTTTAACATTGCAGTAAATGAATATTTAACAAGAAGACTATTGAAGGATTTGTTTGGCTTTTGGTATATATACCATCATGATAGGAAGGCATGACAGCAGGTGGTTCCATATTGTCAGAAGTGTGTATCTGGGACTCTTTGCATTTCACTGGACTAGGAAGCATTAAAAAATGAGAAAGAGTTTGGGTCAGAAGTAGGACAGGGATGTGATCCCTTCAAGTGATCTACTTTCTGAAACTAGGTCTTATTTCCTAATAGAACCAGTGTTTCCCAAAACATTGCCTCAAACTGGGGACAACATTTTTAAAACACTTGAACCTGTGAGGGACATTCTATAGTCAAGCCATATCATTCCACCCCTGTAGACTTACGGCCATCTTGAAATGCAAGATACATTCAGTAAAAGTTCAAAATTTCCATTATCTTGCAATTCTGACACTGTTAAAAGAAAGTCAATGTCTTTGTTAAGATTCAGACAAACGGGTAATGTGATCTTTTACAAAATCTAAAACAAATTATACACTGTCAACATGCAAAGGCACATAATAAACATTGCTATTCCCAGATACAGGGACAGGGAAGCAAAAGCCAGACCAAAGCAAAACTGAGACATGACAAGGAAAAACACCAAAACCATGGACAGCATCTGGGGCTCCTGCTGGCATCATCTGTGCTTCAACAACCTTGGGTATTCCTGAGGCTCCAGCTCTGTCATTTCCAGCATACAACTTTTTGGTTTGGTTGACCTCACTCGGTTTCTAAAGCTCCCCACTTCCCCCAGATATTACACATTATTGGCATTTATAGCATTCAGAGGTCTCCACTGCAATTTATGTTTCGGCTTCATTGTCTCATGCAACTCACTCTAGAGTTTCATGCAGGGTATCTGATTGGGCTACACTTTGCCTTGGCCAAGTGGCTATCTGAAACCTTGGTACAATCTACAATGACCTTATAACACTGGAATTTTTATGTCTAAAACTCCAGCAGCACAAAGACAACAGCAAATTCTGTTGCCAGCTCAAGATGTGTCTTTGCTTTCTTTCATCACAACTGCAGCTACTTCTGAAAGCTTGACTAGGTGAACTTGGAAAACACTTCTTTAGAATTCTTTGAAATTTTGGTTTCCCACCTCCTTTAAGATCCCCTCCCAACCCTCACAATCACCTTCCTAGTTCTATGAAATGTACATATAAATATATACTATGGTGGTTTGAAAAAGAATGTCCCCTCATAGGCTTATATATTTGAAAGCTTAGTCACAAGAAAGTGGAACTATTTGCAAAGTTTAGAAAGATTAAGATGTGTGGCCTTGGAGGAAGTGTATCACTGTGGGTAGGCTTTGAGGTTTCAAAAGTCCATGCCAAGCCCAGAGTCTTTCTCTCTTCCTACAGATCACAATGCAGCTCTTAGCTGTTGCTTCAGAGCTTGATTGCATGCCACCATTCTCCCTGCCATGATGATAATGGACTGTGCAGGTCCACAGAAGCTCCCTAGTAAGGTCTTAGACAAGATCAGAAAGTCTGAACTTACTTTGTCCAGCAAGGTTGCATAATAGGATGATTTGGCCAAAGGCATGGTTAACCAGGACTTTTGAAGAGTCTACACTTGTTGATACTTTATACCTTAACCTTGAAAGGGGGAGGTCTTTTGCCCCTCCCCTGGCTGATGTATAAAAAGCATATCATGAATAAACTTGGGGTGGCTGGGTATTGACCCAGGGCCCTCCTGAAGTTATCCTGTGTCTCTATCTTTCTCTCCATCTATATTTTTATTTCTTCCTATTATTTCTCAGTTCCTCACTCCTCCCTCCAAGAACCCTTTGACAGGTCGGGGCTGGAACCCAACCATGAACTAAATTTCTGAAACTACAAGCAAACCCCCTTTTAAATACTTTCTTTCATAACAATTATGTTTATCATTGTGTCTCTTCACAGCAATAGAAGAGTGACTAAATCATACACTCGCTGGGATATCCTAAACCCCAAAATACAGATATGATATATATTCACTCACATGTTGATATTAGATGTTATACCAATGATAACTGTACTATAATTTGAAGAATCACAGAGGATAGGTAGTAGGCAGAAAGTAAGTGACTGGGGAAGTGGGGAAATACACCTTGTTTTAGGAAAGGAAAATAAGTTAGTTATGGATGGATGGGGTTACATCTAACTGAGTTGTTAGCCAAAGGGGTCCCATGTGAACCCCCAAACCGTGAGGGTGCTGGAACAGGAGGATAAAGTGGGTAAAGGAAGGAAAGAGGGGGACAAAAGAGAGAATATGGGGAGAGACAGCTAAAGTTAAGGGCCATTTGAGAGGTAGTATGGAAACCTAATATAGTAGACGCCTTCTAAAATATATTCACATATGAAGGTGACCTAAATGAAATCACCAAATAACTGGGGAGACAGAGCCCCAACTGGCTTTCCCTTCTCACCAAATGAAGCATCCAGTACTTAAACTGAGTTACATCTAATGGAGTTGCTGGCCAAAAGGGTCCCAATGATAACCAAGGCTGTTGCCAAGATGATATAGGTTGCTTACCACAGACTGATGGCAGGGTTCCATTGCTGAAGACAGCATTTACGTAACTCATTGGACACGAAGTCAATCTGGTGCCCACTCAGACTTGTCATATTCTAGTGTCTCTGGTATAGGAAGGTATTCTGCAAGCTACTAAAAGAGAAATGTAAACACCAGCCCAGCTTCACACCTTTTGATTGAAAATGGTGTCCTGCCTGCAAGAAGAGCTAGTGCAACAGTGGCAGAAAGCTTGTGGGAATAGCGAAGTAATATCTGATTTGACTTACGGCCCACTCCATGAGCTGACCTGTTTCGTTTAACACAATGATTTCCAGTTTCAACCATTTTTCCTGGAAATGTACTGCTTTTATTTTACTTTATAGATGCATAAAATCCCATCTTTTCTATGTATCTTTTCTCCTTTATCCATTAATATGTTGATATGCATCTAGGTGGTTCCATTTCCTGGATATTTTGATATTTGTGCATCTTTACAGATGTGTATGAATTTGCCACTTGCCCGTCTTTCCGTATCTTAAATTTAGATACGTACTCTTGGCCGTGACACCATTTCAATTTCAAGTAAGATTGTATAAGGGCTTGAAAGTGTGTTTGCATTTTAGAAGTAGTGTTACTAATAATTTGTATTTGGGACACTGGTATGGAAAACTCCTTGATTATCTGATACTCTGAACATGTAGGCCCTTTGTTTTTGTGTGCTGAATCTGGCAACCTACTTGAATACGCTTTGACATTGCAGGAGTTCCATTACATTGAAACTTTATGGAGTCAGAAGGTCACATTCACTGCCAAGACCTGAGAGGATGAAGCACCATGTGGAGGGAGAAAGAAAACAAAGAACATCCAGAGCCCAGACACATAACTAAAGAAAGTTATTTAGAAGTGGAACCTGCCACCCCAGTGCTCCTGCGTGGATTTGATGTGAAACAAGCAATGGAGACTTCCCCATGTTCCTGACCCACAAAACTTGTTAGCAAAATAAAAGGGTATAAGCCACAAAATTGAGGGGTGGCTTGTTGTATGACTGACGATTGATAATTAAAGTATAGCTGTGTTTGACAAACTAACAAAACTGATATCATAGTAGGTTCCAATCTGTGTTTTGATTTGTTTTTGTTATTTGAGATAATTTCTTCTGGTTTTGATTTTCTTTGTGTATGAGCCTGTCTCAATAGAACTGAAAATTTTAGGATCTCAGTTTCCAAAATATTGAGGCTCTTTGTTTTGAGAGAAAAGGGAATTACATTTAGTTCTCTGTCCCCAGAGGCTGGAGAATGACACATGTCCAACCCATGGCCTCTGGGCCAGTTGCAGCCCAAGGAATCCATGAATATAGTTCAATCTCAAACTGAAAACTTTCTTAAAAACATTATGAAGTATGGGGGTCTTTGTTGTGAATTGTTTTTGCAATTTTTCTTGACTGTGTAATTCTCAAGTGTGAACTTCATACATGATAATACCCTGTCACAACGTTGAACATGTCCATCAGAACAAATATGTTCTAGACTTAAAACAGGACTTTTTATTAATTTGGACACTTGTTTTAGGCCAATATCATGAGTAACTCCAGATTATCTCTATCCTTGTTATTAGCTTTATTATGTTTAGGGTTCAAATCATAGGTTTTTTTTTTTTTTTTTTTTTTTTTTTTTTTTTTTTTTTTTTTTGAGACAGGGTTTCTCTGTGTAGCTTTGGAGCCTGTCCTGGAACTCACTTGGTATCGCAGACTGGCCTTGAACTCACAGAGATCTGCCTGGCTCTGCTTCCTGAGTGCTGGGATTATAGGCGTGCGCTACCACTGCCCGTCTTCTTTCTTATTTAGACAGAGAAATGATGATTCAGATTTTTTGAGGTCCATTAATTAATAAGCTTTTCAATAAGTTTTTAAAAAGAAATTTTATCTAGAAGTGTTCCTTTTTTGGTAGGGTCTTTCAGATATCTACCAACTAACAACACTGTGCAATTTCCTTCTTTTATTTATCCTGAAATTTGAAAGTGGGTCATATGAGATCAATTCACTCTGAGGTCTTAGTGTGACTGTACCATGTCCTTCATAGATTCTCATTTTGAGCCTATGCAGAATTCTTCACTCTTTAAAATGGAATCAATAAGAATCGAGGTCCTAGCATAAATCAGGAAGAATCATACCTTTTAAAAACTTTCCGCTTATGAAAAGCACAAGAAGGTTTAATTTGAAGCTTTAGTTTATTTGGATTTTTAGGTCTTTAATTCATAACTAGATTTAATGTATGCATTTTAATTCCTTCCTTAAAATGTACCAAGGAAAAGAAATTTATTTCAGACTTTAGGAATCTTTGATGGCTTTTCAATTTTTTATTTGGTCTTATGTGCAGACCCATAGTTTATGTTGGACAACATGAGCAGACATAATTTGACATGAGAAATAGAAGTGAAACCACACTGTTGGCTTTGGGCACAGCATGCCTTTGGAGTCAACTCCTAGTGGAATAGGAAATGACCAGCCCTTCATAGCAATGTGTTTTGACATAAGAAGAAAATTGTCGTGTTCAGTTTGTGATGGTTCTGTGCTTTCAGTCTGGACGGTACACTGTTTTATACAGTTGTGTAAACAATGCCAGGGTTTATAGTATCATTCATGACTTGGATAATTATACTGTTTGGTATGTTTTGTGCCATAGATCATTTCTCTGGTTAAGAACAAGAAAAAGGAATAGCTTCCCGTTTAAGTATTTCATTAGCTAACATTGCCTAAGTAAGTTCTTTGAACTTGATCTGAATGTTTGTCTGGAGTACTTTCAGATAAATCCTCTAAGTTAGGTTTTAGACCACCATAGAGCTAAAAATGAGGATTTTCCTTCACTGTTCTTAAAAAAAGTATGTGTGCATATTACCCTGTACAACTGATAGCGTTGAGAATTAGTCTCTAAATTTTTCATTGAGGAAGGGCCGGTTAGAATTACAAAAAAAGGAAAAAAAAATCCTCAATCAATTTAATTAGCTGTTATTTTAAATCATTTTAGAAACACTAAGAAATAAAATCTATACTGTCCACCAGTGATTTCAGGAAGATATGAATGATTACAAGGCATGGTTAGTAAGGGATGAGCTTGCGCTGTGAAAGAGGAACCCACAGCAAGTCGGTCTTTTCATAATACCCATCAAAGAATGGACACAAGGAAGTCATTTCTTTTTAATTTATGTGCATTGGTGTTTTGCCTGCATGTATATTTGCCTGAGGGTGTTGGAGATCCTAGAATTAGAGTTACAGCTGTGAGCTGCCCTGTGGGTGCTGGGAATTGAACCCAGGTCTTCTGATAGAACAGTCAGTGCTCTTAACTGCTGAGCCACCTCTCTAGCCCCAGGATGCCATATTTAACCATATCTGTGATATTAAAATTCAGTGAATGGAGAGAGTTAGTAGGTAACTGGAAGATGTCCAAACGGTGCAGGCACTTAGCCCGTTTCTGACCCCCCCACACTCACTTTCCACAATTGTGCAGTGGATGATGTCATTGCTGAACTCAGAAAGAGAAAATGAACATGCATAGTTTTGCTTCCTGCTCATCCTCTGATGTTAAAGCTGAATTACGGATCAAAGTCCTCTAGAAATGCTATATTTAAAATTTTTGACACATGTTTCATTTTTCATGATGTACCTAATAGGGTACATCATGAAAATTATATATACATATATACATTTTTTGAGCAAATTAGGATAATTAGCATTTCAATATCTGTAAACATTTAACATTTCTGTGTGTTGGACCCTTAAGACTTTTTTCTTCTCATTATTTGGAAACAAAAAAATGAATTGCTATGGGTGATAGCCTTAATTGTTTGTACAGAATATTAGAACTAACTACCATTAGCCAGCTAGAGATACTCTTAAAAATATAGAATGCTGGTTCCCTTCTCGGAGATTTGATTCAATATTCCTAGGGTAGGCCTATAATTTTCTAATTTTCACAGTTTCTCAGGTGATGCTGAGGATGCTGCTCCAGCAACCACCCCACCCTGAGGCTGATGCTGTGTTACATTTCCACCCTAAGACAACTCAAGTCTGCCCTGCTTTTTTTCCAGCTAGGAGTTTAGGAAGTGGAAGCTTTGGCCCTCATACTGAGGTCAGAACTAATGCTGCCTCTAATATCAGTAAGATCATATTGGAGGCCAACAAGGATGTCATAAAACAAACAAACAAACATGTTTTTCTTGGTTTTAGTTTTCTGACTTCCTTCAGCTTCATGTGTGTTTAAACTAGATCAGAATTTGAGCAGGAAAGTCAGGTACAATTTTCATAACTTTGCAGGAAAACTTGAAAAATTAAGGTTACAATGCTCTCATGTGGTCAACATACAAGTCAGTCAATCTGAAGAGGCTGGAATGCATGCTTAGGCTACAGGGAATACATGAAATCCTGTGTTTTGTATCAGTGAAAAGCCAGTTTCCACACCTGTCTAGCACTGTCTCCTGTACTTTGAAGCCCAATGCGTGAAAGAATAGTGTATACACAATTTTGCTGTCACTTATTCCAATAAGCTATTTGACTTTAGTTAGATTTCCAGGAACGATTCAAGCAAGTGAAATAAATTCCTGCTCCCCAAGGCGGACTGTTGAGCAGGTTCTTAGGAAGGTCCGGGCCTGATGAAATCACCTGCTGTGACTGCAGAATTGGTAATTCTGTGCTCAGTTGGCCAGCTTCATAGATGTGATCCCTAGATGTTCATATTTCAACTTTGATTAATCATCAACCCTGTTCCTTCAAGGTTTTCTATCTCACGCTGGGTGGATTATAGTCCGATGACTACCCCTAGCAGCTAGCCAGCTGGTGATAATTGCTGTTAATTTCCTGGTGTTTGGCAAGCAGTTGTTCATTGACAACTAGAGGGAGAACGTGAGGAAGTGTCAGAAGGGCAGTGTTTATTCTTTCTGTTTTATGATAAAATGTTACACACTTGTTGAACACTTCACAATTATCAAATAATACAAATCAAAATGTAAGGCTTTGAGCACTTAGAAAAATCATTTACACAATTTAGGTGAATTTCGGTTGTATCATCTATCCTTTGTCATGAAGTGCTGCCACCATCAAGCACTTAAGATTGGGTCAATTATACATAAAGAAAGATTATTTTTTCACATTTCTGGAAGTTGAAAGTCTGTGATAAATGGTTTGGTATCTGATGAATGTCTGCCTTCTCTGCTTCCAGTGTCCCATGGTGCTGCATTACAATAAGGTAGGCAAAAGAAAAGGGACTTTGATAGTTCCTTCTAGCCTGTTTGTAGATGTGCTAATCCTTATAGCACCCAATTGGCAAGCTGACTGTCACTCATTACCAGGACTTTTCATTGCTATAAATCATTTTCATAGTCAGATGCAGCATCCAGGCTTTGTCACTTGTGAATGCTGATTTTAAGTCGTGATGATTGCTGGCTAGCCATAGGGGCTCCTCTTGCTTAAATTTACTCTTAATGATTGAAATTCCCTGCTGATTCTGGAAGTTCATCACATGTATAACAGAAGCCACCCCACAGTCAATGCTTTAAGTACATAGTGATGGGATTCACCTTTGATGTTTGATTTCAATTTTGAGGAAACATCTCCTTTGGTTTTAAAGCCCTTTGGGTATAATGGTTTTCATAGAAAATGCTATTTTTTAGTCCTTTCAGTTTTGGTAAGCAGAAATTTATTACAAGGAATTGTCAAGGTCTCAAATACCTGGTCAGAATATCGTTAAAAAATTTTATTCAGAATTATCATATTGACTTGAGTACATGAATGTTGGGTGGGAGAATGCAGAGTTATTATATTATAAACTCAGTGAGTTTGAAAATTAAAATACAGTGCCATGTCTCTACTATTGCAGAAATCTTTACTATCATTTATAGTGGAAAATGCATTCTCAAAACCACTGTAATTTACTCAAGGCTATACAGAAAACATCAAGTCTGTGTGGTTTGGGTGCTTAGGTACATGTTCTTTCTGCCAAACATAACTGCTCCATGTACTTGAGGAACCACCAGCAAAGCAGAAATAGTATGTGTACCTAAGGGAAATATATATATGAAAGCACTGCAAGGATGGAGATAGATGTATTAGGGCTTAAGAACAGAGAAATGTAGCTTTATAATATATATGAGGCTTAATCCATCAGTGGTGATACAAAAGACAAAATGCTCAAAGAAACAAGGATGGAAAAAAATCTTGCGAAATAACAAAGGCTGAGATAAAAAGGTTAGAAAAGTCAAGTGAATGGAAGTAGAGGAATAAACTGCTTTGTTCTGTAACTACTACAAGAAGCTCAGATTTTCGAGGAAATCAGTGGCACAGAGTAATTCCAAGAACTAGTTTGAGTCCTAAAATCAACTGGTGGACTATCTTTGTGTGTGAGTATGTATATGTGTGGCATATGCACGCATGTGTTCAGAAGTGTGTGGGTAGGCTGGCCCATGCTTGTGCGTGGGAAAGCCAGAGGTCAGCAGTGTCTTCCTCAGTCACTTTCCACTTTTTTTTTTTTTTTTCAGGAAGAGTCTCTCATTACATCTGGAACGCAGTGTTTTAGCTAGACTGGTTGGCCATCAGGTTCCTGGGATCTACCTGTCTTTTTCTTCCTCAAGCACTGGGCTTGCAAATGGAATGATCACACCAGGCTTTTGCATGGGTGCTGGAATATAATCGGAAGAACACATGCTTGGATCCTAAGCACCTCATATCTCAGCTCTAGAGGTTGTGCACCTAAAACATGCTGCCCGAGGAGATGTACTTCTATGATACCAGTGGTAGCAGATAATCTGCCCCTGTCCAGTCTTAACTCAATACAGAATAATTATTTTTAATGTATAAATTAAATTTTATTTCTGCAGGTGAGATCTCCAAACTGAGAAAAACCTGGCAATACAATTTTGAAATGAATACTAAAATTCGGCATAAGAACAGTGGCATTTTCAAGTGAATTCACCTACCCACATTGTCATGGAAAAGAGCATCTGAGATCTGCCATTCCACCAGCACTATTACCTCTTTTCCGATGGTCCCTAAGCCTTGGGGTAGAAGGAGACATAGATGCCCCATTTAGGGCTCTGCACTCCACACTCTCTCTTCACTCTGAACAGCTGTGAGTTTGATATTCACTGCAAAGAGAAGCTTTTGTGATGAAAGTTGAGAGCTGCACTTATCTGTGTATATAAGGATAAGTATATGGAAGAAGGTTTGATAGTTATGTCCATTTAACAAAATCATAGTAGTAGGTGCTCCAATATTACCTCCTCAATGGTAGGATTTGGGCCTAGTTTACAATATCAGGCATGAATTCCCTCCTGTGCAAAAGGCCTTAAATCCAACCTGAGAGTTGTTGGTTACACCCATAACATGCAAGCCATTATTCTACCAATGAGGTGGTTATTATTTTAGACTTCAGTGTTGACAACTGGATAAGGTTGTAGATGACTCCTTTCCTCTTCCAACCTGTAAAGAACCTTCTAGCACTATGACAGATAGCTATTAAGAAAGAAGCTTCTGGTTTACTTATCAGCTTCATTTCCCATGTCTTGTGACCCAAGTGTGTGGTGGCATTATAAATACTTATAAGTGAATCTGTAAAATTTCTTTTGCATTTGTAACAAGTTATAGCACAGAATAGAAGTTAGTCACATACTAGTCACATGTCAAAGTATAAAACCAAAGACAACCTCAAGCAAGTAGCTTCCCTGTGAAGTTTGTAGCGGATATAGTAGTGATACAGGCTTCTCTAAGGCAAAATACAATTGAGTGATTTTAGGAAGGTGAATCTGATGGGCCAGGTAGCTCAGAGCTTGATTTGGCATCAATTGTATCTTTTGTGAGTTGGTGGTAAAGCTTGAATCAGGGTTCACATGCTGGAATTAAGTTGTCAGGCAAGCTAAGTTCTTATCTGGATTCTCTGTGAAAACAAACAGACAAAAGATTCAAACAAAACAACAACAAAACCTACCAATTTTTTTCTCCGTTCAATTTTCTGTGTTTAAAGGATGAGGCATCCTGTTTCTTCAATAGCTAGTTCTGTATCGGAAGCTACTTTCAGCTATTCTAGGCACTGTGACCTTGACCTTGACAAGATGACTTCATCAGCAACAGAAATTCCTTCATATTGAAGTCTCCCCTCTCAAATCATTTTTGCTCCTGCTTTCCCATCTCTAGTGAACAGAAAGAAATTCTCTGCCTTTAAAAGTTTTATGCAATTAGGTCAGCCTTAATCTGTTTCTTTTAAGATTTGAGTTCTTAATTATTTCTGCAAAATGCCTTCTTAGCAGTAACTAAATTACCCCCTGTAGCAGAATGTCTTCTGTGGGTTTGGGTCAATATCTTAAAGTCTATTTTTACTAGTTTACTCAAGCAAATCAAGCATTTTTAAATAAATAGAGCCTAGATTCTCATTTTGGGAAAGTGTGAACAAATTGAAAAATCTGGGATGGCAAGAATAACTCAGTTTTCCATTTCCTGCTCTTCCATCCTTGATGAAGAGGATGTTATCACAAAACCAGGCACAACTCTCTTTTATTAGAGTAGTTTCAACTACACAATGTAAATTATTCCTCATATGTTAGATCTCAGCTAAACGAATTCCCTATATTTTTGTCTTATAAGTAGAGACAGATAAATACGGTTCATTTAGAAAAATCACTCTTATGGGTGAAATAATGGGAGGTATACAGTTGTATTTAGCCCAAAGGAAAAAAAAGATAGCCAAGTTTGAAAGTAAAATGTTTATTCCTCTTGGCGGAGGCTATGGTATACAGAGAAACTCTATTAAGTTTCCCTACAGTTTTAATGTAAATAAATTTAGAAAAATTTTAGAATAGAAATCAATAGTATTCTTATATATTAATAGTACTTAGAGAATCTGAAAAAGTCAAATAAACAAATTCCATTTATGCTAGATATTCCTTAAACATGTCTAGAAATAAGTGTAATGAAAGTGGTAAAAGATATGTACATTGAAAATCATAAAACATTGATAAAATGAATATAAGAAAACCCAAATAAATGTGAAGACAATGAGCGTTTTTGGATTGGAATAATTAATAGTTAAAAGACTTTTAAAACTCAGATCTGCAGATTCAACAGACTCATAGTCACTATTCCAATGACTTTTTAAGTAAAATACAAAAGTATTCAAAAATTCATATGTAACTACAAAAGACCCTAACTGGATAAAGAAATCATGAACAAAAGAATGAAACTTGAGTTGTTACTGTATTTGGTTTCAAAATCTACTCTTCAAAAATAAAATAATGCAAAAATATGATGCAATCATAACACTACCACAATTACCAAGGAAACAAGACAGAGAACTCAGAAATATAGCTAAACATTCATTGTCTGCTGGTTTGTGGCAAATGACTATTGGTTATTTGACCTGGATAGTCACCTGCAGAGGAATGAGACTAAGACATGATCTCACATCATATACAAAAATAAATCAGTGTCCTAGTTAGAGTATTACTTATGGAGCCAGTGAGATGCCTTAGCTGGTTAAGTTACTTACCATCAAACCTAATGACTTGAATTAAATCTCAGGATCCACATGAGTGAAGGAGAGAACTGACTCCCACAAGTCTGCCTCTGATCATCACACATGCAAGCACACCCCTACTCTGAGACACACACACAAATAAATACATACAAATAAATTGAAAATGGTCTAAGGAATTAAACACCAAATAGTTGAAAAAAGTAAAAGTAGTATAAAGAAAATAGGGGAACTCTTCTGAGACATTAGTCATAAAGACTATTTTTTGATGTGTTTTGGCCCCAAATAAAGTAGAAAAAGCAAAAAAAAAAAAAAAGATACATGGAATTCTATCAAACTGAAATGCTTCTGCAAAGAAATCAACCAAGAGTGATGAGATAATTTAGAAGGTGCAAGGGATGCTTTTAAACTGCACATCTGAAAAGGAGGTTGTTTTTTATGTTTTGGATTATGTACCTCAAATTTAACGTGTCAGAGATTTAATCCCCAGATTCCTATGTTGATGATATTTAAGATAGGACCTTTATGACTTAACTAGCTTTGGATGAGGATGAGGGTAGGAGTTTCAAGGTATGATTGGTGGCTCTTTCAGAAGAGCAGAAGAAATCTGAGTATTTGGGTTCCCTTAGCCTTGCCATGTGACCTTCTGCCATGTTAGGATGCAGAGTGAAGGACTTTAAGAAGGACCTTACTTACTTTATTTGATACTGCACTTCCAGGTCTTATGAACTATGTGAATTAAATCAATACATGTCTGGGATTTTTTTAAAAAAGTTACCTAGCCTCAGGTATTCTGTTATAGTCTATTATAGTAGCAGAAAATAGATTAAGATAGAATCAACTAAAGAAATATGTAAGGAACTCAGCAGTAAAAAAACAAAAAACAAAAAACAAAATCTGCTTTGAAATGAGCAGAGGGCCCAGAATGTATTTTTCAGGGAAAGGCAAATAAATAGACAAAAGATATATGAAAATAAATTCAACCTCAGCAATCACTAGGGAAATGAAAACTTAAACCAAATGAACTAGCATCTGTTAAAATGGCTATTACTATTTTTTTTAATGCAAGGTAACAGTTCTGGAATAAGCATGGAGGAGAAGGGACCCTTGTACACTATAAGTGGTAACGTAAATTAGCACAGTCATTATGAAAACTAGTATAGAGACTAAAAACTTAAGAATAAAACTAGTATCTGTTCTAGACAACACACTTCTGAGTATGTAGCCAAGGAAATGAATTAAGTGTCCTAAAGATGAATCTTTGTTTTTGTTTGTTCAAAACAGCATTATTCACAATAGCCAAAAAATATTAAATCACCATAAATGTTCAGCAATGAATGATTGGCTAGAAAAAGTTGTAAATATATGCATTCATAGTAGAATAATACTATCTCTTAAAAAATAAAAACAAATATTCTGCCATTGGTGAAATGGCAATGAGGACCTTATGCTAAGTAAAATAAGCTAGGCAGAAAAAATTATTAGATGATGATACATTGTATAGAATCTAAGCATTTTGAACTCATAAATACAGAAGGTCAAATAGTGATTATCAGAGAACCTGTGGTAATTGGAAGGATTGTCATTAGAGAGATGTAGATCTGAGGGCATCAAGTTTTAATTAGGCGAAAGGCTATCAGAAGATCAGTTCTAACTCATGGTGATCATGGTTCATAATGATGTCTTCTGTGCCTGAAATTTGCTAAGAGGATAGATGTAAGCATTCTTACTCCTGGAAAAGATAAACATGTGAGGTGAAGCATATGCTAATTAACTTGATTTAGCCATTTCAATATGCACACATATATCAAAACGTGGTGCTGCGTGTCACAAATATACATTTTTTAAAAAAAGAAAATTGCTTCAATTTAGGCAGCATTTGTGAGGATGGAAAAGGGGAGGCGATGGAGTCACATTATTACCATCCAAGAACTAAATACATACACGCGTCTTCTTTATGAATCTTCCATTTGAAGGTGACAGACTAGCAGATGGAGCGGTGGATGATGTGTCCCTGACACACGTTAAGGGGCTGGCACACAGGCAAAGCGAGGGACTTTCTGGACATCTGCGGGAAGTCTTTTGGCTAAAACCAGAGTAGCCAGCATGTTATGGATTTGCCTTGCTGATGACTTCATTTCCCCAAAGGCAGAGAATGAGAATGAGAACGAAAACAGAAACTGCTCTTCTGATTCTGACTGTCTCTCCCAAAGAATTGGCATAACAGAAGACACAGACAGCCACAGGGAAGGAAACAAAGCTATTTTGCTGGTCTAAGGAACCACAAAAGAAAGCCATGCTTGTGCTACTGTGAAGTCTTCTGTGTAAGGGGAAATGCAAGCTAGTCCTGTGATACAGTGCTCACTAGATAAGAGAGTAAGTTTCTACTGAGGGAACAACAAATTGCTGCCTAAATAGTGGCTTAAAAACAACCATTTATTAGCTCATTGACTCAGGGATCAAAAACTCAGATATAATATGGCTAAGCTGGATTCTCTGATGAAGCCTTCAGAAAGCGAAAGCTAGGGACTTTTGTTCAGGCTGTTGACTAAATTCATCTTGGGGTTGTGAGAGTAGGATTCACATTTTCCTTGTTGGTTATCAATGGGCTCAGTGAAAACTCTCTTTTACAGGTCAAAGGTCAAAGGCTGGCATGTGAACATTTTGGGGAAGCATTATGCATACCACAATAGAGATTCTCTTTCTCTCTCTCTGTCTTTCTCTCTCCCCTGAATCTGTACATACACACATGTGCATGTGTGTTTACATGTGAGTGTGTACATATGCTCTATATTTATACATAGTTGTACATGTTTGTATGTGTGCCTATATGTGTGCATATGTATGGAGAGATTGATGCTAGGTTTCCTCCTCCTCCTCTTCTTCTCTCTCTCTCTCTCTCTCTCTCTCTCTCTCTCTCTCTCTCTTTATATATATATATATTGTTTTTGGATAGGGTCTCTCACTGAACCTGGAGCTCATTGATACAGCAAGAACTGTAAGGCAAGACTAGTTTAGCAGTGAACCAAAGTCTCTGCCTCCCTAGCACCAGGGTTACTGGAATGCACCTGATATAAAATGCTTATGTGGGTGCTCAGGATCGGGCCTTCATCCTTGCAATGGCAAGCACTATTCTGACTGAACCATCTCCGCAACCCATGATGCTTTGCTTCGTTAGATTTAAACTGTGCAAGAGGTCCAAGAGGGGCTAAGGAGATACCTCAGTTAGTAACAGGCTTGCCGTGGAAGCATGAGGACCTGAGATGATTCATAGAACCAATATAAAGAGCTGGATGAAGCAGCCTGTGTCTGTAACTCCAGTGCTGGGCGTGGGGAGTGGGGGTGAGGATAAGGGGCAGAGACAGATGGATTCCTGGAGCTCATTGACAAGCCACCCAGGTGGGTGTGTTTCAGGTTCATTGAGAAATCATGTCTCAAAAAGCAAAGTGAACAGAGATTGGGGATGACATCTGAGGACAAACTCTGACCTGTACACAACGTGAACATCTACACACACATACACACACACACACACACACACACACACACACACACACACACATGTGTGTACACACACACACACACACACACACACACACACACGAGAGAGAGGGAGAGAGAGAGAGAGAGAGAGAGAGAGAGAGAGAGAGAGAGAGAGAGAAGTTCATAAGAGGATGAACAAAATTTGCCAAATTTAAAGTTTAGAAGAAAGCGTTTACATCTTTAACCATAATTTACAAAGTATCAGGAAGGCCACCAGTCATTCTTTTCAAAACATCAAGAGAATCTGAAAGTACTATTACACCCATCTTGCCATAGGAAAAGGAGAATTTTAAGCTGAAAACTGAGAAAAGAAAATTGACGAATGTCTTAGTGATAAAGGATATTTTCTCTAATAATAACTAATGAGTGTTCAGGATGGAAAAATAACCCAGCCAGGAAATGTAATAACTAATTGTTTTTGTTGCCGAGCGTGCCTTCTTTAGCTGGTTACACATCCGGGCTGGGAGACAATGTAAACAGCAAGGAATCAAGTCCGATCTCTGAAGAATGACGCTGAATTTGAGACCTTAGGAAATAAAAGGCATTGGCTTTATTCTACTCTAGTAAGAGGCTTTGACGACGACTTTGGCAAAGATGTCTGATAGAATTCTTAAAACCATCTTGCTACTCATCAGGAGAGAGTAAATACAAACTGTGTTTTCCTAGATTTCAGGTTGGAGTGCTTATTAATCCCCACGAACTGTGAGAACTCATCAACATGTTATTGATACGGATACAAATTTTCACTATAAGATAGTCTTAAAAAGAAAGGAAAGGTGGACAGTTCCTGAAAATTTTCGTGTATACTGTATTTCAGTTTCAGCCCTGTCAGAGGCTCATGTGTTGATGGCTCAGTGCCCATATGGTAGTGCTATTGGGAGGTCATTGGATCTTAAGGCTCCTAACTTTTCTCCCTTTTATTGAAAATAGATTCCTTTATCATACAATATATCCTGATTACAGTTTCCCCTCTCTCTACTCCTCCCCACTTCCCCTCCCCTGTGTATCTACTCCATTTCTGTCTCTCATTAAGAAATCCTACTCTGCACATATATGCAGAAGATTCGGTGCAGATTCATGTAGGCCCTGTGCTTGCTGCATCAGACTCTGTGAGGATCAGACTCTGTGCCTTACTTAGCTGATTCAGAGGGTCTTGTTCTCCTGGTGTTCTCCATCCCCTCTGGCTCTTACAATTGTTCTGCCTCCTTTTCCACAGGATTTCTTGAGCTCTATGTAGAGGGGTTTGATGGTGATCACCCATTTATACTCCTCTCTGTCTGTCTGTCTCTGTCTCTCTCTCTTTGAGTAATGTATGGTCTCTACATCTGTTCCCATCTGCTGCCAGAGGAAACCTGATGGTGACTGGATAAGGAACTGATTTATGAGTATAGCTATCATTAGGAGTCATTTTATTTAGGCAAGTATTATTTGATTTTCCTGTTGGTCTCTAGGCTATCTAGTTTCTGGTTCTTGGCTACCCAAGAAGTGTTGGGTATGGGTTCTTGTGGAGTGGTCCCCAAGTCAAATCAGACATAGATTGGCTACTCTCACAAGTTCTGTGCCATCGGTGTCCTAGCATGTTTAGTGGGCAGGAAAGACTGTAGGTCAAAGTTTATGTGGCTGGATTGGGGTCTGTATTTCTCTTTCAGTAGCCTGCAGAGTACCTTCATACACCAAAGAGACTAGAATGTTGGGGTGGAGGCTCCATGTAGGCACCAGCTCAAATTCTCCATATTCAATGAGTTGTCTTCAGTAATGAGGCCTGGCTGTCAGTTTGCAGAAGGCAGTCCTTTGTCTTAGGAACAGTCTGGACTGTTTGTGGATTTCCATGGGACCCCTTTGGCCAACAACTCAATTGAATGCAACTCAGTCCTACCACTGGAAGCCTTGCCTGGCTGCAAGAGATATCCATTTGAGACTATATCTCTGATCACTAGGAATCCTCATTAGGATCATCTTCATAGATTCCAGGCAGTTTCCACTGCATTATGTTTCCACACCATCCTCCAAATAACAACCAATTCCAGACATCTCTCTTTCCACCTGATCTCCTCCCCTAGTGGTCCCTGTGCTCCCAATCCTCAGTCATCCCCTGTGCTCAGTAATATCAATTCTATTTCTCCTTCCAAGGAGATCCATGCATCAATATGATGCTTCCTCAGAAAGGTAGGAATCCATCTACCTCAAGACCCAGATATGCCACTCTTGGACATATATCCAAAGGACGCACTGTCCTCTACAAGGACACTTGCTCAACCATGCTTATTGAAGCTTTATTCATAATAGCCAGAAACTGGAAACAATCTAGATGTCCTTCAACAGAAGAACGGATAATGAAAATCTGATACATTTACACAATGGAGTATTACTCAGCTGTTAAGAAATGACATCATCAAATTTGCAGGCAAATGGCTGAAGCTAGAAAAAATAATCCTGAGTGAGGTAACCCAGACCCAGAAAGATAAATATTGTATGCATTCACTTATAAAAGGATATTAGCAGTTAAGTAAATGATAAGCTCCATCCATAGACCCAGAGAGGTTAGGTAAAGAGGAGGGGTCTAGGTGAGGTTCTAACTTTTTTTAATGGAAGAAGTTATATCAATGAATTCATAGCCGAATTGGTTACTGAGAAGTAGGGTCAAGTTAAAAGAAGTAGGTTCATGGGGCTATACATTAGAAGAGTGTACCCCTGTTTCTCTCTAGAGATTTTCTAATAACTATAATCATGATCCCATTTACAAGATGTCTTTCCTTCCCTTAGACCGAAAGCAATGAGGCGAAAATTGGACTGAGAACTCTGAAATCAAGAGGCAAAAGAAGCATTATCACTTAAATCTTTAAGTATTCTGTCACAGCAATAGAAAATAAACATAGTATGTAATATAAATTAAAAAAGATACATAAAACTATGCCTCTGCTTTCTCCATATTTCAAAAGCAAAACTCTTCCTGAACATTATAGTGGTCAGTTTTGTTGTCAGCTTGACACAACTAGAGACACCTAGTAAGAGGGAACCTCAACTGAGGAATAGTTGACCTTCATGTTGACCTGTAGGCATGTCTTTGGGGAACTGTCTTGGCTGATGATTAATGTGGGAATGTCTGGCCCACTGTGGACAGCACCATCCCTAGAAGGTGGGTCTAGCCTGTATAAAAAACGAGCTGAGAAAGGTAGAGGGAGAAAGCCAGTATGTAGCTCATCTTCAGTGCCTGCTTCCAGGTTCCTGCTCAGTTTCTTCTCTGCTTTCTGTCCATGATGGACTATAACCTGTAGACAAATTTTTAAAAGGTCTCATTAATAAAAACAAACCCCGAGCAAGATATTGGGGTGAATGCTGAAAGATCAGAGAAGCAGAACATGCCACAGCTAACCTCACCTTGCCAACTTCTCAGCTGATCTTGTTTCCTCAGACTGGAAGCCTCTGAGTCCTCATTGAATTGATCTCAGCTGAACTGCTGCTAAAAGCTTAAAAGTTAAAGTTCCTGGTCCTCATGCCTTATATACATTTCTGCATCCTGCCATCACTTCCTGAGCTTAAAGGCATGTGTCTTTCCCAATCAAGACATGAGATCTCAAGTGCTGGGATTAAAGGTGTGAGTCACCATGCCTGGTTGTTTCCAGTGTGGCTTTGAACTCACAGAGATCGGGATGGATCTCTGCCTCTAGAAGGCTAGGATTAAAGGTGTGTGTGCCACCATTTTCTGACCTCTATGTCTATCTAGTGGCTGTTCTGTTCTCTGACCCCAGATGGGTTTATTAGTGTGCACGATATATTGGGGGACACAATATTACCACAATAACCCATAAATTGAAGTGAATCCTTTTGTCCCCAAGTTGGTTTTGGCCAAGAAAAAAGCAACCTAAAACAAACATAAAAAGGACTTTCTTTCTTGTTTTATTGCAGTATTTTTATTATAGCATCTGATGATTATGCTTAAATTGTGACATTTTCTTGTTCTGAAAATTTTGTTTTAATACTTATTTTTAAATTGTATATAAAAACACTGCATTCACTTTTTTAGCAGATATTTTGAGTTCCCACTGTGAGTCATAGCTGACTGTAGACAGTGATGTTCTAAGCCTTGCTTATTTGCCTGCACGTGGGTATAATTTCTTCTTCCTAAAATGCATTCCCCCAATTGAGAGTCTGTTGATGTTAAGCAATTTTAATTCTCAAATTGTAATGCTTTTGACAATGACTCTATTTCGTTCTCACCCTTTCCTTGATAATGTATCTAGACATAAAAGTCTACATTGTTATGTTCTTTGGTACATGATTTCTCTATCTTGTACATTTTTATTGCTAGTAAGACTTCTGTCATCTGTCACCCTTTTAATCTGTAAAATCTTTGTCTTCTAATTAGTCATTTCTCATTGTCTGTAACATTCTTCTATTTAATCCTGAAATGGTGAATGTATAGATTGAGTTGTTTAATTTTTCCTGAACTATATATTTATTTCTTGATATCATTATTTAATATTTATTTTCCATAAATTTTAACTTTTTTTTGGTCTTTTGGCCTTTTCCATTTTCTATTGCCTATCTTTTAAATGTTTACAATGTCTCAGAGACATTAACACCTATTTAGAAGACATTTATCTCTTTCCTTTCTCCAACCATATGTCCGAGAATTTATTTACTTGTTGCTTCCATTTTGCTGTTTTTAGTAATGTTTAGTTTACTGTTTAGTCAATCTATTGATATTTATTATTATTACAATGATTACATTTCAACTTTATAAATTATTTGGATTCTTTCCACAACTTACTGGCCAGACTTTCCATATACTTTTTTCTTATGGCTTTAATTACACATGTATAATTTTTTAAAACACACATATAAAAATGTTTACCAAATAATTCCAGGGGCTGAAAGTCTCAATAATAAAATTACCATGTTTAGTTATTTTCTCTGTCTCTCATTCACAATATTTGTGTAAACTTGAATATTATGCTGTTTTTCATCAGAGAGTTATCTGTGGGAACCTTGATGGTGACTCAGTTAAATATATTTGCATATGTCCAGCACCTGTTATTATTTTAATGTTATAAAAGGTAGAAATTTATTCTCAATTGTATGGTATTAGTGCTTTGGAAATTTTTAGGGAGATTATTTTTTCAGTTCTGGCCTGATCACCTTCAACTCTTTTGGAGATCCATAATGTATTAGTTGTAAAAATTAAAACCAGTTTATTCAGGACAGTCAGGTTCATTTGACAAGAAACCATGTTGTTTCAGCTATCATCCATAATTATCCTGTGTATTTTAGTGGTATCTGTTATATTTTTTTGCACTTCCAATTTCATTAATATTTCATTAATTTTCTTTCTTTTATTTAGTTTGGTTAAGCAATAGCCAATCATATATATGTATATGATTATTTACATTTAATTATGTGTATGTATGTATATGGTGGGGAGTATGTGATATAAGTGCAGGTGTCCATAGAGGCCAGAAGAGGGTGCATGATCCCTTGAACTGAAGTTACAGGTTGCGGTGAGCTACCTATCATGGGTACTGGGAACTGAACTCTGGTCCTCTGCATGAACAGTACACATACTTTTGAACTATCTTTTCAATCTCTTATGTGATTGTGTTTTGTTTTTAAAAATTCCCTTTTTGTTTGGTCTATCCTTTGTATTATTCCTTTAGAATCTGTTTCATTGACTTTAACTCTGATCCTTATTATTTTTCTTCTACTGGTTTGGAATGTGGCTCATTCTTGCTTCATTTGAGCTGAATAAATAAGTTATTTATTGATATCTCTGGGTTTATTTTTTATACTTTCAGATGTCAGTGAGTTTTTAATCCAACCTTAATTGTTGTCAATGCCATTATCATTTTGAATTTTCAGGAGTAGTACCACATTACTTCTTATGTGTGTCATGAATGGTGAGCTCTGGGTTGCACCTGGCACCGAGTCCTTGTCCACAGCTTAACACAGACACACACAAGTGGTATCTCCAATTTCTTTTTTTTTTTTTTTTTTTAACATAATCACGCACAGCTACAAGCCTTGGCTGTGTCTCCCAGACAGATTGCACTTGTGTATCCGCTGTCAGTTGACTCTAGGCATTTTGGAAGGTCCTTTCTGATTCCTGCACTGACAAACTGATCATTCCATGGTATCACCCAGTCCTACTTATCATTAAGTGAGTGTGACACTAATGCTTTTTTTTTTTTTTTTTTTTTTTTTTTTTTTTTTTTTTTTTTTGAGACAAGGTTTCTCTGCGTAGCTTTGTGCCTTTCCTGGAGCTCACTTGGTAGCCCAGGCTGGCCTCGAACTCACAGAGATCTGCCTGGCTCTGCCTCCCGAGTGCTGGGATTAAAGGCGTGCGCCACCACCGCCCGGCCGTGCGCCACCACCACCCGGCAACACTAATGCTTTTATACTGGAGATGTTATGTTGAATTTTAGATTGGTCTAATGTCATGTTATTAATAAAAATTACCCTGAAAATCTGAGTGCAGATCTGACCCCAACAGCTACGCATTGACCATGAACAGCTGTTTCATTACTTGAAGTTATCTCACGAGGCAGCATAGAATCATAGAACTCAATCTGCTTGGAGAAGACAGCTTCCTTTACTTCCCACTTCATTCCAAAAGATTTCCAAAATAACTTTAGATAAAATAATGAATATGAGTATCTTCATTCAACAAAACCAGGGAATTTTAGAAAACAACTTAATTAAATGTGGTATACTTGAATTTTATTTCAAGCATCTATCTTCTGAGATGTAAATTTATGCCTGATGAGCCTGTTCTGAATGCCCTTTCAAGTACTGCTTTGATTTCTTTTGTCCTTTTATGCCCTGTTCCAGCTAAATTTACAACATATTCCCACATTGGTAATGTAATGAAGAGGTCAGACCCTGGAATCAGATTGCCTGTTGCCAATCCTGGGTCTATTGCGCATTAGCTATTTGACTTAGGCATTTTTTTCTCCTTTTAATTCATTCTTTATGTCTTTCGCATCATGCATCTCCATCCCATTCATTTTCCTGTCCCTTGGTATCTACCCTCTGTCCTTGCAACCTCCCCCTCAAAATAAAATAAAATAAAACTTAAGAGAAAAAGGGAACAAAAGTAAGAGAAGGAAAAAACAGTCTCGTCATGGAAGCTGTAGTGTGATACAGTGAATCAAGAAGTAAACCCTTTTATCCATATATCCTTTCTTGCAATTGTTCATTGCAGAGAGTCATTGGTCTGGTTCGACACCTCTGGTTTCTGCTACACTATTGATGCTGGGTCCTCACTGGAACTCCTCTTGGCTATCTTGCTGTTGCCTTTGTTGTGGAAATCCTGTAGCTTTGAGTCTGTAGGACCAGTCCCTTCACGTGCTCCAGCAGATCACAGATAGGGTGGGCGAACCCTCATAACCCTCTTTCTGGGCCTGGGTAGTTACTTGCAGGATTGGACATCCCTCCTGCTCTCCTTCATCCAACACAGCCAGGGTGAGCTCTCCTGCATTGTCCTGGCAAGTTCACCCCTTACAACCATGAGCAAGGGGTAGGGCCGGTTCTCCTGCTTTTATGTCCTTAGGGTTGGATCTCCCACACCTGCACCTTCCAGGTCATCTCTACTGTGTGGCCCAGGTGTGGTGTTGGGGCCACTCTCTGGAGTGCTGCAGCTGATAAAGGGCAGGGCCATCTCCCACCTGCCTCAGTTGTTGATGGGGGGGGTGAAGGTGGGGGAAGAAAATCTCTCCCCTGCTCATGCTGACACATGACAGATGAGTAAGGGGAGCAGCTTTCCCATGCTCACAACTATAGGGCTGGCTCACCCACACCTCTGCCAACAGGATTAGCTGAAAAGATATAAAGTAAGAATAGTGAATACTTCCTCATGTTTAATAATCTTGATTGAAGTAGTAGTTACACATATATTATAAGTATTTTACAGAGTGATATACAAAATATTTACATATTTGACTTGAGTGAAAGCAATCACTATAGACACCCTTTCTAACACCACAACAGGATAGTTGGAGCATTTGACTTTTTAAAATTAATATATGGAAAAGAGGTCCACAGAGTCTTGAGAAGGGGAAAACTTAGGGGGGAGGGTCAGCAGGAAAACAGAAGAAACAGTACTAGATCTACTTACTTGTTAGTTCAAGTACATTCTAGCAAATTAACAAATGGCATAGTCATATTAGGGTGTAATCTTATGACATGGTTCTGGGCACATGCAAATAAAATAAAAGACAATGAGAAAAACTGAAGTCTGATTATGAAATTAGCCAGGATCAATATCCATATTGAAACTTCAGAATTCTCAAATGAGTGACATGTTAAATCCATTTCATAGGCACGGTTAATAAGAATGTAATAGTGCATATTAATTGGGAAATTCCTAAGTGTCGAGTATTGCAATAAGCACTTTGCCTGAAACAATTTTGGAATGAAAGTTTGAGGTGAGATTACTAAAATCTAAAATTTCTAGATAACAAAGAGCAGTCAATCAAGATAAATAAAAAAACAATATATATTTCAAGTAGAATGTATTTAATATAAAAGACAGAATAAAATAAACATTAGGAGAGAAAAATGGTGATTCTAGGAACAGCTAAAAGATTAATGAGGGAAAGTATCAGCTACTATTCCAAGTCCTAAATAAGTAAAAATAAAAGGATGGTATTATTCTATCATGAAAGATGAGATATGAGTCCCCCTCAATAGGGCTTGTCTTACTTATGATTCATATTGCTGTAAAGAGACGCCATGAGCATGGCAACTCTTATAAAGAAAACATTTTGTTGGGTTGGCAGCTTCAGTTTCAAAGGTTCAGTCCATTATCATCATGATGGGGAGCATGGCAATATACAGACAGATGTGGTGCTGGAGTAGTGGCTGAGAGTTCCACATCTTGCAGGCAACAGGAAGTTGACTGACACAATGGGTGATAACCTGAGAATAGGAAACCTCAAAACTCATGCTCACAGGGACATACTTTCTCTAACAAGACCATATGCACTCCAATAAAACCACATCTCCTAACACTGACACTCCTTATGAGATTATGGGGACAATTACATTCAGACTACTACAGGGCTAGAGTAGGTTTTTCTGGGAAAACTATTCAGAAGGTGCTGAACTATACAAAAAGAGTCAACAATTTGAAGACAATTCTAAAGCAGAAAGGAAGCAGATCTCCATTCAGTCTCCTCATATTTCTTTAGAATTCTTCATAGTTATTGTCTTTCTTCACATTTCCTAATGCAGTCAAATAGAGCCAAGCAGTTTATTCAATTTTTTTGGTTGAACATTAATTTTAGCTAAACATCTAATTTCATTGTGCCAATTCTACTTTCCATAAAACACGAGCACACAATACAATCCAGTCAAGTGTCCACCACTTTATCAACAAGGATTGCTTTTTCTTTATTGTCCAATAACATATTCATTGTATTTGTCTGAGACCTTTAACAAATGACCTTTTGCCATTCAAACTTCTACCTGCATTCTGTTGTCATTTAGGTATTCTCTAGGAAAACTGAATCTTTCTCTACAGCCTGACATTTCTTTTTGAGCTTGGACCACAATTACCATGAAAATCCCATCTGTTGTAGGCTAGGCTTTTTCTAACAAGTTCCTCAAAACTCTGTTTCTATTCATTACCCAGTTTCAAAGCTGTTTCCATATGGTTTAACTATTTGTGGTTACATCATCATCCTTGCCTCTTAAAACTGTCTATGCTATATTATAAATACACTGCCCTACTATTGATGACATCAAGTTAATTGAATATAAGGCTGGATATCCTGTAAGATATCTAGCAGTTGAGATAAAAATCTTAATTTTCACTGAGGCATATGTTTTCCATCTTTATGGTTATATTGTAGTAATGATATCTGTATATATTGTACAATTATCAAATAAGACTGATAAGCACTTGTTTCCTAAAATGTTAACCCATTTTAAAGATTTATTTTTATTATTTTTAAGTGTGCACATCTGTGTATTTCTTTGTGAGGTTATGTGGGTGTGAGTGTAGGTGTCGGTGGAAGCAGGAGGCATCAGATCCTCCTGGAGTGAGAGATATAGACAGTTTTGAGTCACCTTATGCAGGTCCTGGAAAATGAACCTGGGTCCTCTGCAAGAGCAATATGCCATGTTAACTACTAAGCCTCAACATTAATTATTCTCCTGCATTAGGAATTTTATACTCCTCTCATCACTTCAAGACGAATCATATATTGTTTTATCAATCTGTACTAGAGGAAATTAGGAGTAATTCCTGCTCTCTAACCATAGCCCATTATTTAATTTCTTCCCATCTCTTAATTTCATGTTTTGAAGTTTTTAGTGAGCACTATTCCACTCTGTTCAACGAGATCAGCAGTGAGATCAGCAGTTTTCTTTCCACAAATGTGAGAACATGTGGCATTTGTCTATAAGTATATGGATTATTTCACTTGAAATATAAATCTCATTGAATACAGGAACTTGTCACATTTGTGACATTTTAAGGGATTTGATGGTGCTGAGGGTGCAGGAACATACTATTTGAAAATAAGACCAGGTTACATCTTCCATTACTAAAAATGAGTTCACAAGCAATTCTTTGGAATTTGATCAGAGTATAAGTCATACTTGAAAACAACTGTTTAAAAGACAGGTGTTTATTTGCTCAATACTGAAAACAATATTTGAAAAAAACATTTTACAAATGTTGTCATGACAGCCCAAAGAGTTAAAAAGACGACACAGATGTGCTACATTACTTTCATAGTCTATGATACCTAATTCAACACCATCAGAAAACTAATCAACATTTCTTTTTTTTTTTCTGGTTTTTCGAGGCAAGGTTTCTCTGTATAGCTTTGCACCTTTCCTGGAACTCACTCTGTAGCCCAATCTGTCCTCGAACACACAGAGATCTGCCTGCCTCTGCCTCCCGAGTGCTGGGATTAAAGGCATGCGCCACCACCGCCCGGCTCACTAATCAATATTTCTATTTGCCTGCACACCCTGGGTAAGACTTCAGCTTATTGACATCATTGGGGAAGCACAGTAACAGGACCTGAAAGGCTAAGTAGAAATCAGTACTTATGGGGCATAATCTCTGACACGCAAGGTTACCTACTTGTAAGAATGACATTAAATATTATGAAACTTTGGGGGTAAAGAAACTTCCTTTGCTTTAAATGATGCAGAACCATTGCACTGAAATGACAAATTTGTTGCTTTATTTTTCACAGAAAAACTTGAGATTGGAAAAGAAGGGATATGCTATCCATGGAAAGAGTCGATGTGTACATTGCTATCTAAGAAGAGTGTGTATATAGCTTTTTATATCCATATTCTATCTCCTTATGGATAAGTTCCTATAACTCAAGTTAGTCCAAGAATTCCATAATTTATATTTTAAAAAACTAAATTGCTCATGTAGGCATCAGACTTACAAACTAAAACAGTTTCTAGAATGTTGCAATACCCAAAATGTGATGAGTAGAGACAAACATGCCCCAAAAGCAGAATTATGAGCTATCATGTGTGATAAAGGGGAAATTAACAGAAACATTAACTTTTCTCTGTCTTCGGGTATGTTGTCCCTAAATGCTATTTAACTGAGAGGTAACAGCTGAGTAAGATTTTAGTCAGGAAATAGGAGACAGGAGAACCATATATGCAATGTTTTAGACCTAGGAGTGTGGAAAGACCAGTGTACATGGAAGGCAAGAAGTGGAAAGCTAAGTGGTCTGGGCATCTGAGCAAGGCCGGGACACAGACAGACTTGGGGCCACTAACAAACACTTGAAATCATATCCTAGGAGCATTAGAAGTTCCTGGAAAAGTGTCTTTAAAATATTACCTTTTCAGATTATCAAATAGATTGTACACAGGAAAGAACCTTGGAGGGGAGGTGTTAGATGGCTGCCAGCAGTATCTAAGGTAATGGACTGACATTCGGAGTAGAGCGATCAAAGAGAGGAAAGAACTAAAGTGAGATTCATACTTAGCAAGATATGAAATGGATGGCATTAACAGTAAAGATGGGGTAAAGGAAGTTCTCAGTGAAATGAATAGATGTGTAGATTGCAATATTAGGTTAAACTATGGTATTATTCATCTGGACATGGTGGTGTATGACTACAAAATCTTTTTTTTTTTACTTTATATTCTGTTTGTTTATTAAGAGACTTTTACATACCAACCACAGATACCCTTGTCCTCCCTCCTCCCACCCCCAGCCCTCCCTCCAAACC
Organism: Peromyscus maniculatus bairdii; assembly: GCF_049852395.1. NCBI lineage: Eukaryota > Metazoa > Chordata > Mammalia > Rodentia > Cricetidae > Peromyscus > Peromyscus maniculatus. The sequence continues at coordinate 30,705,748 of NC_134869.1, forward strand.
TACCCCTCATTCCTACCTCCTCCAAGGCAAAGTCTCCCATGGGGAGTCAGGAGAGCCTGGTACACTCAGTTGAGGCAAGTCTAAGCAAGCCCCTTATCCCTGCACCAAGGCTGCACAAAGTCAACTCATCAAACTAGTGGAGACACATGAACTGTGGACCAATAGCTGAGGAGCCCCTGTGGTACTGGACTAGGCCCTCTGGATAAGTGAGACAGTTGTTTAGCTTGAACTGTCTAGGGGGCCCCCAGGCAGTGAGACCAGGACCTGTCCTTAGTGCATGAGCCAGCTTTTTGGAGCCTAGTGCCTATGGTGGGACACTGTGCAAAATCAGTTTTAGTGAGGTAGCTATGGGGTGATCAGAAACACAAGGTCAGCCTTAGCTATATAGCAAGTCTAAGATCAGCCTGTGGTACATGAAACTATATCTCAGAAAAAAACAAGACTGCTATCATTGTGATTGCAGCAATATGAATATCGCAAGGTTGTCATGTTTCCAGGTGAAGATTGTGAACCCACTACTGCACCGTTTACACTGGATATAATTAGAGTTATTAAACGGCCAATGACTCCACATGACTCCAAACTTCAGCATGTCTGACTTGCAGATTAATCAGCTTGCACCGAATTACATATTTCTATGTAAGACAGAGCTCTTACATTTGACAATTTCAATCACTTGGGCGATATACATGTCCACCTATCATTTTTTTTATCAACTATTCAAGGTGCTATTTTAGAAGCAGTTTAAAGTGATGTACAAACACAGAGGGAAAACATGTAAGGTTACAGGTGTAGATCCAAGAGATGTTGGAGACACCATTAACATTTCAGCTGCTTCTTGAAATATAAATGCAATTAAGTGGAGGAAGCTGTTTTTGTTGCAAACCGCTATTGATTCTTTGGGGAACTCTTTTCCAGAGGAGTTTGATTTTATAGCGGTTTTATTGTTCATTGAGAATGGACTGAAATGAAAATACATCTTTTAAGGCACTGCACAGTGGATGATGCCATTAGTTCATTCGACAAACATTTACTCAGCACTTTTTCTTCACCTATCAGTATTTTAGGTGCTGAGGATGTGGCCATTAAGAAAGCAGATCAATTCCTTCCCATTGTGATGCTACTATTTCAATGTAAAGGGGATTGAATAAACAAGTTAAATACACAGTAGGTTAGCCACTGTTAATGAAGAGCATGTATGAAATAGAGAAGGGGAACAGAGTTGGTGAGTGACTTAAGCTAAGTAGAAGATAACGGTACAAACCAAGATAGGAAGAAAGGCGGCAGACAGGAACAAATGTTTACGAAGGTGCAGGATAAGAGTACCAGAGGCAACAGTACCGCCACAGCATAAATCCACACAATGAGCTAGTGTTAGAACTGTCTACTCGAGGTCTTGTTTCTGAGCATCTGTGCTTTCGTTTCCAACCAGCAGAGGTTTCATTTCTCTCTTCAGATGGGAATCGTGAATAGCTGAAGGCAGACCCTTTGGAGTCAATGCCAGTGACCCGCAAATCTCAGGATCACAGCCCCAGGGGCCTTAAGTGTTGGAGGACGACTCCCCTGACAGCTAGTGTCAACAGTTCTGTGGGCAGCCATTGACAGCTGCTGAACAGTGGTGACGTGCTGGAGCTCCTTCTGTGGCTGGCGTGGTAGCGCTGTGATTCTTCTGCTGTCCTGACCTGTGGCTCTGCACATTCTGCGGTCTTGCAGCCTCTCTCCTCTGTTGTCAGCATTTCAGCCTCCCACCTTTTAGCACTTGGGCAGTTCCTTGCATGCTCAGTTTTTTGGAAGTCTCTACTCCTGGATTATTTCCTCGAATTCTTTAGTCGCTTTGCCGTCATTGGGTGTGATGGGACTAATGGTCCTAGGGATTGCCTGTTCTTAGTGTTACCAGGTCACCCTGCTCTAAATGTGATTAAAACAAACAAACAAACCTCAAGTGGGCAATAAAAACCTTTAGAAGAAGCCTTATTAGCACCTAGGGTGCAGCTCTGCAGAGGGCAGGAGGGAAGTCTCCCAGACTGACCCTAGGAAAATGAGAGGAGTGGGCTTATAAAACCAGACATACGTGTCCGAGCCTCCTGTCCACTGACCTTCTGTCTACAAATATCTTGCTTGGGTCACATCAGTGCTTGGCATACTGGGACAGCCTGTTCCCACTGTAATAGAGGGTCCCCTTCTTTATGACCTCATTGGTAGCACGTGAAAGATAGGTAGGAATATCTAGAATGGCTGTAGTGGGGTCATCGGAGTCATTAGGCAAAATGGAGCCTCCCCGAGCCATTGCAAGTTATCGCCAATGGCCCCCAATGAAGCAGTTTCCCAAAGCAGAAACCTTGGCTTCAGTGGCAGCTATGACAGCTGTGGCAGGTTCTGGGACAGAAGCAAAGTCTTCTCATGTAGCCTTGAGTCACTGAGAGCAGCTGTGTTTGTTGTTCAGCTCTGGGGAGAAGTGGCTGGTTGATTGCTGGCCCCCTCTCTCTGTGAAAGCCCTAGGACTAAAGCCAGAGTTGTTCCCACTTCTGATTGAACGTCAAGTGTGGTAGTGATGTCATTCACAGCCCCACAGGATTCAAGGAGTATGGAGACAAAACCAGGGCGTTTTGATTTGTTCTCCATACCTGCCTTGCCTTGTTAGTTACTCAGTTCCTGGGTAGTTTCCACTGATCTGAGTGGAGATGCAATAGGAACAGTTTGACAGGTGTCAGTTAAGTGGATAAACATCTCATTCCTGGTAAGACACTCATTTAAAGGAAACTAAAATATCAAAGAGTTCTTGCCACAAGCATCTAATGTGGAATTAATGTTCTTTAGCAAACTAACAATGCTTTATGCCCAGGGAATACTTTTAGAGAGGACTGTGTTCTGCTGAACGGAATCTTTTTTTTGTCTACACCTTTTTATAAATTCTACCCAGTGTCTATTTATTTGCTTTGGGTGTCTCTTTGTTTTTGTATTTCCTGAATTTGGGTGCAGTGACTGCAGAAGCCAGAGGAGAGCAACAGATGCCATGGAACTGGAGTTACTGAGGGTTGTCGGACCACATGTGGATACTGGTAATTGAACCCATGTCCTCTGGAAATAAACCAGTGCTCTTAATCACCAAGCCATCTCTGTAGCCCCCAAGTGTCTTTATTTTCTACAAAAAGAATACAAGGGCCATGGATAGAACTAGAAGAGTAGTTCTATTCAGTCAAAAAAAAAAATGCCATCTCTGGCAAAGCATGGCTAGGCCTGATCTGCAACCATGACATCTTCTATCTCCATACCTCTGGGTGGCAAAAGAGGGAGAGACATGCAGACATATAGGAAGAACAGTCTCAGTTTTTTGTTTGAGGTGGGTACACCCATCCTAAACCATCCTTTACAGGTGGCATTGAGGATACTGGAGTTTTCTTATCCTCAGGGTGGCATTCCTGGGTGGGCAGTAGAGGAAAGTTAGTCTTACCCTTGGGTGCTGCAGATGAAGCAACTGAAATGTGATTAAAACATGATTATTTGATATTTTACATATTTTAATTTAGTTTGACACATGAGCACAAAGTAGAATGTCATCAGTGTGCTGATGGCGGCTTAGAGCCCCGAAGTCACTCTCTAGCCAATGTGGGTGAACGTATCACACTTGGTTTGTACCAAGGCTTTTCTGAAACCACAATTTTAAGCTGTCCTATGAAAGCAGTTATATGCTGTCTTGAGGGGAGCAGTTATTTTACTTGAGTTATTTTCCTAGGAAGTAGGACCCAAATCACATCCTTGGGATGACTGAGAAGAGTCCTGGAGCCCTTGGACCATCAAGAGATCTTATTCATAGGAACAGCCTAAAAATGAGATACTCAAAGAGAAGACCATCAAGAGATATTATTCATAGGACTTAAGTTTGGGAACAGCCTAAAAATGAGATACTCAGAGAAAAGACATGTGGGTCTTTGTGCCTGACACTAGGCCTGGATGTCACTGCTGAACAGAGTTGACTTCAGGTTGGAGGAACCAGGAAGATCCTCCAGGTTTCCAGGTAACCATATCCATCCCCCAGCTATACATAGTCAGGTTAAAAATAGGTGAAAACTGGTTGATGTGACCGAAATAGTGAAAGCAATTGATTATATCAATAATGCACTGGATGGGAGTTCCTGGGATTTCATTCTGCACTCTGTGTAAAAGGCTTGAATTCTAACCAGGAATACCTTACAGTAAACAGAAGGGCTAATTTATTTGTCATTTCCATTTCTTTTATCTACTTATAAAAGACTACTTTCTTTTTTTTTTTTTTTTTTTTTTTTTTTTCTTTTTTTTTTTTTTTTTCGAGACAGGGTTTCTCTGTGTAGCTTTGCGCCTTTCCTGGAGCTCACTTTGTAGACCAGGCTGGCCTCGAACTCACAGAGATCCGCCTGTCTCTGCCTCCCGAGTGCTGGGATTAAAGGCGTGCGCCACCAACGCCCGGCAAAAGACTACTTTCTAAGATTCATAGATTAAAGTAAGTGTAACTTAAATATATCGAAACATGCAGAGATAGTCTATTTCCTTTTATTCTCAAATTATATACACTGCATAACAAGGAAAAATGTTGAATAATGTATTTGTAAGATTCTAATTCATATTAATAAAAATATGCCAAGGCTGTTAGTCACATTGTAGTTTCCTTTGAAAATCTTTTAGAATAAGATTATTCTTTTATGCGTATATGTAATCCCCAGTCTCCAGCATGTCTTATCTTAAAATAACAATCGCTATTTGAGAAAAATATATAATTCCGTGGATCTTAAAAGCCAGTGGTATCTCTGTAGAGATTTGGCATATCCAGGAAAAGACCAAAGGAAATCTGCAGAATCTTATATGAATGTGAGCTTTAAAATGATCAAAATGTATACTCCGTGTTTATTCATTTATTTTCTTCTTTGGACTTAATCTATGCCGTTTTTATATAAATGTGCATGACTGGAGTCTAAGAATCTAAAAAGCCTGTTCTTTACCTTCCACACACTTGTGGCAGGGTGAAAGCTGTCAGTATAACATTCTGACCTTTCAAAAGTCAGTTCCTCATCATTATTGTCCCAGCTTCCCAGGAGGATGGCACCACTATGGTTTTACTATGTTCCTTAAAGTTCAAGTGTTATAAATTAATGCACAATACAAGAACATTGGGTGGTGAGAGTTTTAAGGGGGGTTTATGTCATGCTGTTTCTGCCTCCTGAAGGAATTAATGATACTGTGGATTGGCTACCTAAGATTTTAGATACAGATAAAAGTTGTAAATGGAGGCTTTTCTGCCCTGTCCCATCCCACAGCCACTTTTAAGATAATCATTCAGAGACTTAATTACATAATCTTTGGCCTATTTCTCAGGGCTATTGCTACCTAGCTCTTCCAACTCAAATTAACCCATTTTTATTAATCTATGTTTTGCCAAGTGTCTCATGTACTCCAATACATCTTGCTCCTCTGGCAGCTCTCTGGTGTTTCTCTGAAATCTGCCCTTCTTCTCCCTGTATCTTTGTTTGGATTTCCCACCTGGCTTTATTCTGTCTTGCTATAGGGCATAGCAGCTTCTTCACTAACCAATGGTAATAAAACACATTCACAGCAAACAGAGAGTTTCTCCCACAGCCTTTCCTCCTTTCTCTCTAATCAAAAAGGAAGGTTTTTAACTTTAACATAGTAAAATTACATATAACACAACAGTTACCAATTAAGAACTGCAGGTACAATATCTAGTCTGCTTGTATTTGACAAAATTAGAGAAAATATTTAATTATCTATTCTATCATGATGAGTTTAAAGTTTTATATCTAATTTACCTTTTTATCATAACTAAGAAAAACTATAATTATAACTGTACAGTCTTCAACTCCATCAAAGACCTGAGAAGGAAATAGAATTACCTGAGTAAACAGGAAGTGCAGGCAAGTGACTTCCAAAAAATACAAGAAATGACAGAAACAGCTGGCTGCCTGGACAGTCACCCAAGATTCCCCTGCAATGTTGGGGCATCCATCTTCAGCCTACAAGCCTAGCATATCTGACAGACTTTCCTGTGAAGCAGGAAAATTTGAAGAACTGTCCTACCTTGCCTTGGCAAAGCTCAGCAGCCACCTTTCTTATGTCCTGCTGATCCAGTTTGGACAGTAACTGTCAGCAATTGAAGCAAGAGCCCTTTCTTTGCCCATGTGGTTAGCTTTTGCCATGAAGAAAATAGACTCCATACAGTATTTCTTTGATACCCATCATCTTCTCTGGAGTACACTGGTGCTGCCAGGAGCAGATGTGTCTCACTGTCATGAAAAGTTATTAAGACATTTTAAATGCCACATTCTTTAGGTCTTTGAAATGTATGAATACCTATTTATCTGCAATTTATCTTTGTATATCTAGAAAACCTTGTATTGGGTAGCCATTCCAGCTTGGATCTGGAAGTTCCAACCCCCATTGAGACTCTGGTAACTGTCACACCTATGAGGCGGGGCCAGGGGAGGCGCCTGGAGACCTGAGAGCTGGATGGGCCAGCGTTCTCTCTGTGCCAGGACGCTGAACGGTGAAGGTGGACTGTGCAGAGCTCTAGAGAACACCGCTGGATTGTGATACACCTTCCCCAGACCCTGCGACCTACCTTTCACTTAATTTGTGAGTTACGCCATTAAATAAATATCCTTTTAACTACGTGGAGTGGCCAAAATAATTTCTCCAATATCTAGCTCAGTCAGTAGAGCATGAGACTCTTAATCTCAGGGTCGTGGGTTTGTGCCCCACGTTGGGCGCCAGATATTGAATGAGGCAATCTGTTTTTTTTTTTTTTTTTTTTTTTTTGTTGTTGTTGTTTTTGTTTTTGTTTTTGGGTTCTTTTTTTTGAGACAGAGTTTCTCTGTGTAGCTTTTGGAGCCTTTCCTGGAACTCATTCTGTAGCCCAGGCTGGCCTCGAACTCACAGAGATCCACCTGCCTCTTCCTCCCAAGTGCTGGGATTAAAGGCATGCACCACTACCGCATGGCTCTGGTGTTTGTTTGTTTGTTTGTTTGTTTGTTTTTTTTTAAGAACAGTCATATTCCATTTAACCCTAGGTTCCTGAGCTTTCTAGTCTCAGGTTCTAGGTCATACAAGCAGTGTTAGCTATAGGTTCTGTTCAGTGGAGTGGACCCAATGTCAGATCTGATATTTGGTTGGTTACTCACAGGGGCTTTGTCCCGCTTTCTGAACACTGATTATTAAACAATTGTCAAATATTAGTAAACGTGACCTCATGAAACTGCAAAGCTTCTATAGGGCAAAAGACTCTAATATTCTGACAAAACTATAGTCTACCAGATGGGAAAAGATTTTCTACCAATTTCACATCTAACAGAGGGCTGATATCCAAAATATAAAAAGGAATAAAAAACTGGATATTGTCTTTTGTGGGGGTATCTTTGTGGATTTCTGTGGGCCTCTTTAGCTCTTTGTTTCTTCCTTTTCTCATGTGGTCTTCATTTACCATGGTCTCCTATTCCTTGTTCTCCCTCTCTTTTCTTGATCAAGCTAGGATCTCCCGCTCTCTTTCCCTCGACCCTCACCCTTCATTGCTCCCACTCATGTCCAGGCTGTTCATGTAGATCTCATCCATTTCTCTGTGTCTTTTTTGGGGTCCTGTTTTCCAGGTAGCCTCACTGGTGATATGAGTAGCAGTCCAGTCATCCTTGTTCCACATCTAGCATTCTCCTATGAGTGAGTACATACCATATTTGTCTTTCTGAGTCTGGGTTACCTCACTCAGGATGATTTTTTCTAGATCCATCCATTTGCCTGCAAACCTCAAGATGTCATTGTTTTTCTCTGCTGAGTAGTATTCCATTGTGTATATGTGCCACAATTTATTTATCCATTCTTCAGTTGAAGGGCATCTAGGTTGTTTCCAGGTTTTGGCTATTACAAACAATGCTGATATGAACATAGCTGAGCAAGTTGTCTTGTGGTATGATTGAGCATTTCTTGGGTATATGCCCAGGAAGACAGCCGGGACTGACCTACTCTGGTGATGGGATGGCCAAACACCCTAATAGCTGGGCCAGAAACTGCATCCAAGGACTGAGGAATCTGGGTGCAGACATCCACGGCTAGGCCCCAGGTGGAGTGCTGGGAGTCTAATTAGTGAGAAAGAGGAGGGTTTATATGAGCGAGAATTGTTGAAACCAAGGTTGGATAAAGCACAGGGACAAATAACCAAATGAATGGAAACACATGAACTATAAACCAAAGGCTGAGGAGCCCCCAACTGGATCAGGACCTCTGAATAGGTGAGACAGTCGATTGGCTTGATTTGTTTGGGAGGCGTCTAGGCAGTGGTACCAGGTCCTGGGCTCATTGCATGAGTTAGCTGTTTGAAACCTGGGACTTACGCAGGGACACTTGGCTCAATCTGGGAGGAGGGGACTGGACCTGCCTGGACTGAGTCTATCAGGTCGATCCCAGTCCTCGGGGGAGACCTTGATTTGGAGGAGGTGGGAATGGGGAGTGGGCTGGGGGGAAGAAGAGGGGGGCAGGAAGGGAGAGAACAAGGGAATTTGTGGCTATTATGTAGAACTGAATAGTATTAAAAATAAAATAAAAAAAACTGGATATCAAGAATTCAAATAACCCTATTAAAAACGGGGCACAGATCTAAACTGAATCCTCAAAAGAGGAAACTGAAATGGTTATAAAAATGTTCAACATCCTTAGTCATGAGGGAATGTAAATCAAATCTACTTTGAGATTTTATTGTACACCTGTCAGAATGGCTAAAATCAATAAAACAAATGATAACTCATGCTGGCAAGGATGTGGAATAAGGGAATACTCATCCATTGCTGGTGGAGTGTAAACTTGTACAGCCACTATAAAAATTAGTGTGGCAGTTCTTCAAGAAGATGAGAATTGATCTACCTCAAGATCCAGCTCTACTACTCTTGGGCATACACCCAAAGATGCTTCATCCTACCACAGAGATGCTTGCTCAACTATGTTCACTGTTGATCTATTCATGATAGGCAGAAATTGGAAACAACCTAGATGTCCCTCATCAGAAGAATGGATAAAGTAAATGTGGTGCATTTACACAGTGGGATATTACCCAGCTGTTAAAAACAATGAAATCATGAAATTTGCAGGAAAATAAATGGAACTTGAAAAAAATCATCTTGAGATTAAGGTATCTTAGACCCAGAAAGATAAATATGGTATGTACTCATTTATAATTGGATATTAGCTGCTAAATTGATGATAAGTCACAATCTGTAGAACAACAGAGGCTTTAGGAATAGAGTAAGGGACTGTGGGCAGGGGCAGAGAGATCTTCCTAGGAAAGGGAAATAGAATAGATAGTTATGTATGGATTGAGAAAAGAGACTGGAATGGGAGAATCAAGTAGGGAAGATGGGGGAAAGAAGGATGAGGGAGGAAATATAGGATAGACAGCTAAAATTAAGGGCCATTTGAGGGGTAGTATGGAAACCTAATACAGTAGGTTTCCTAAAATATATACATTTATAAAGGAGATCTAAGTGAAATCATCATATAATGGGAGAGAGAGAGTCCCAACTAGCCATCTTTGTCACTAAATGAAGATTCCAGTACTGAAATTGGGTTACATCTAATTGTTGGCCAAAGGGGTCTCTTTGGAAATTCCGAACAACCCAGCCTGTTGCCAAGACTATAGGTTGCTCTCCTCAAATTAATGGCAAGCCCCCTTTACTGAAGACAACACTCACATAACTCATTGAACACGGAGAAGTCAAGTTGGTGCCTACATAGAGACTTCATCCTTATGTTCTAACATGTTTGGTACCAGAAGGTACTCTGCATGCTACCAAAGGAGCAAACTCAGCCACAAATGCTTTGATCTACAGTGCTATCCTGCCTCTAATACAATCTAGTGCAATGGTGGTATGTTTACATTATTCTATGGAATAATAAGTGTGCAATGGAATTATGTATAAAACCATGTCTATATCTTAATTACTTGTACTTTATTACTAAATGTAAAACAACCATTTTAACTAGAAATTTTGTTGTTGTTGGAAGAAGGTCTTGCCTCAAGATTGCTGGCTGCTAACTGATCATTATTCTATTAACAATTCTATTCCATAAATTCGCCATTCTTTGCATCAAGTAATTCTCTATAGCACACATTTCAGCTTTGTAGCATTTTACCTACTATAGAACTTCCTTCAAATTGTTGACTAAATATCTATGATATTCTAACTTTCATGACATCACTTCAGCTGTTTTCAAAGTATCTTCCTTGGGAATAGTGTCCATCTCAAGAAACTAATTTTCCTTACCTGTATGAAGCAACTCCTCACCTGTACATGTTTATTCTGGGATGAAATGCTTTCAATAATATGTTTATATTCCAAAAGTGATTATATTTTAAAACTTCAACTACATCGGCAGTTAACTTGTCCCTGGAGTGTGGACTTATCAGAGTCATCCTTAAGGACTGGAGTCAGCTTCTTCCAAACACCTCTTCACCTTGAGATGTCATCCTTCTCTCTTGACTCACAAATGCTCTTAATGGCATCTAGAATGATGACATTTCCTCGGAGCATTTTCAACATACTTCCACCAGACCCACTAAAATAACCATTAAGTCAGATATAGCCACATAAAATGTATTTCTTAAACAATAAGACTTGAAAGTAAAAATTAATTCTTGACCCATGAGAGACAGAATGGGAATTATAGTAACAGGAATCAATCCATCTCCATCCAAAGTTTTCTTTGAAGGGCATTGACAATGCAGTAATATTTTGAAAAGGATCCATTTTGCCCCTGTGCATTCGATCTCAACAATGTGCTCAGACAGTCAATAAACCAAACCATGTTTTAAACAGATGTTCTTTCACCAAGGCTTCATGCTTCCTTTTGTCTTCATAGAATGTATAGCTGTAGGGTAATTGTAAGGGCTCTAGAGCTTCCAGAATGGGAAATATGCATTAGCTTGAACATAAAGTCAACTCCATTAGTCTCTAACAGAAGTCATACTATTCTCTAAGGCCAGGCTCTTCTACTTTTCTACCAAAATAAATGTGAGATACCATTTTTCCCAAATAAAGGTTGTTGTATTTGAGACTAACATTTTTAAAAAATATATCTTCAACAATTGTCTTGGCTAGATAACTTGCTGTGATTTTTGCCTCAACACCTTGTACATTTATGATATTCAAATGGCCTTGTTTTTCAAACCCCATGAAACAACCATTACTAGCATTAAACTTTTTCTCTTGCAATATCTTTACTTCTCTCACCTTCATAGACTTAAGAATAATTAAGACTTGATTTGCATTTTTTGCATTAGGTTATGGTTGGGTGAATATCATGGCTGGAACACTAAACTCTCTCCAAATCAGAGACAGTGATGTATCATTTTCTTACTGTTTATGTACTCATTGCGAAAGCCCCCAAATTCATTTCTATTATAGTCACAACTTGACTCTGTTGTGCAGAAGGGATAGATCTGTGCCTATCTTGACTTTTGACTTGCCTTTTTTCCCCCAAAACTAAGTTTAGTCATATATCTGTGGATTCTGATTAAAGGGGGTATGCCTGTGTATATTATGAAGAAAGGAAGTAAAACAAGGATTTCACCCTCAGATCTTACTGTTGCTCTTCTCTGTTTTAAATTCAGGAGGTGGGGGTGGTGATCATAACATCAAGGGAAACCAGGACTGTAGGCTTAATTTGCTTGGATTAATTCTATGACTTCAAACCAGTACAGGTTTTTCACCTTTGGACACAGATGCCATAAAAGACATAGAAATGTTTGAAGAGAAAACCTCGGGTGAATAGCAGAAAAAGTGGTGATTATTTATAGGAAGTTTGTGAGTGGCAATGAAGGGCTAAGCAAGACTCAATGTTCTAGATGACTTACAGACTTCTGGACTACATTATTTTTAGGAAATTTTCACCATTACTTTTGAGGCATTCATCAGGGAAAGAAGCAAGACAAATGCAGCTGTGGCGACCTAGTTTGGGTCTAACGTCTACCGCAGTTTCATTTTGAAGGATGTAAACACTAAGATTGCTTTTGTGCACTTGATAATGGCATGTGCCATAAGCATTGAATACCTTGCTCTTGTCACACCCGCTCAGTGGTGTCTCTGCTGAACAGGACCCTGATAATTAATGTCTCTTCCTTTTCCTTAAATTTTAGTCCTATCATTACAAGAAGCTGTAGAGCAATAGCTGAGAATCCAACTAATTTTGCTATTAATTATTGCTCCCTCCTTGTCTCAGACACACTAATTGGCATATTTAATGTAATCTATCTCTGTTGTGTTGTTCCAGGACTCATTTTCAGACATAATCACTTTTGGGTCAAATTTATCACCAAGTATTTTCTCAGGATGTTTCTTACATCCTGCTTCTTGTGTTAATTTTTTAGGGCTCCCATAACCAAGCACTATTGGCCAGCTAGTACAATAGTAGAGAATAGAAGTCTGAGGCTGACATATGTGGCAGAGTGGCTATCTAAGGCTTCCTCCTGGCTTAAGTCTTTCATAAGGATCCTATCCTGAATATGACAACATTCTTAGTTACTAATTAAGACTTCATATGAACTTAAGGGGGATGTGGTTCAGCCTATAATACTTATTGTTTTCCTAGATAATATTTATGTTCATACAATGTTCTCAGCCGTTTATACCTATTGTGCCAATGACCAGAACTGTCTCCACTTACCAAATTCTTCACCTTGTGACTTACATTGCCTTTTTCTCTGTTGCCAGTTATTTGTTTTCCAATGCAAGATTGGTGTTCAGTCATTCTTGTTTCTTGAATGAAAGACTTGAGATGGCAAGATACCCCAAACAGAATTTTATTTACCAATTTGTCAGACTGAGAGCCAAGATCAGGATGCCAGCAGGTTTAATGTCTGGTAAGAGTCCAGTCTGTTGCAATGATGGCACCTTGTATCCCCACAGAACAAGAGTGAGTGTTGTGCTTTTATCTGGTAGAATTGTTGTGCTTTTATCTGGTAGATAGCTTTTTCACTAGGTTCTCTAACCTCATTCATCAGTGTAAAGCCCTCCTGACCTCATTCTCCAAAGCCCCTACCTGTTAACACATGCATTGGGAATTTCAGCATGAATTTGAGCGACAATAAAAATTTCCAACCATACTTTTTTTCTATTGGTTATAAAGCTGGACTCCAGAAATAGAGAATGTCGGTCTTTATTCTGGCTCTTCCCTATATCGCTTGTTTGAGCTCCAAAAATTAAAACCAACTGGGAACAAAATAATTACCCATGGAGCTGTTGGGGCTGATAATAGGAGTCATCACAAGTAAAAGAGTGTTTTGCAATGTATGCGGTCAGTACCGTGAAGCATTGAAATAATGTACTTCAGGGATCAAGTTTATATGGAATATGATTAGCAAACATCCTTCCCACCATTACCTTGGTCATTTCATTAACTTCATACTCCAAAGACAATATCCTTTTCTTTAAGTGCATTCATATCATTTTAGTGGAATTATATTGTGTTCTTTCTAATTTATTTCATCACTATTTAATCTTTCCTGCCACCAGGCTTCCTGTTTCCTGTGTTTGTTTCTGCACTTGCTGTTAAGGACATCTGTTATTCCTCCCTATGATGGTATCACCTACCTGAATTACCACATAGCTGTTACTATCTGAATTCTATTCCAACCCAACTGTGCTTCTAAGTGCTGCTTATAATAGGTTTGCCCTGCTTCACTGAATATGCCTAATTTGTTTCCTGGTTTTGTTTTCTAAGTGTCTACATCTCATACTTGAAATAAGGCATGAACTTTTAAGATTTGCCATCTGCTGCCAAGAGTCTGAGATCACCCTTGTTCATTAGAGTGATATAATTAGTTACTCGTTACTCAATAAAACATGTCTTAACAGGTTGTACTGTCTTTCATTGACTGATCCAATAGTATGTGTTGCTGTGGGATGGTCTGTATATCAAATTGCTCTGATTGGTCAATAAATAAAACACTGATTGGCCAGTGGCCAGGCAGGAAGTATAGGTAAGACTAACAGAAGAATTGAGAGAATTCTGAGAAGTGGAAGGCTGAGGAGGGAGACACTGCCAGCCACCGTCATGACAAGCAGCATGTGAAGATTCCGGTAAGCCATGAGCCATGTGGCAAGGTATAGATTTATGAAAATGGATTAATTTATGCTATAAGAACAGTTAGCAAGAAGCCTGCCATGGCCATACAATTTGTAAGCAATATAAATCTCTGTGTTTACTTGGTTGGGTCTGAGTGGCTGTGGGACTGGTGGGTGACAGAGATTTGTCTTGACTGTGGGTAAGGCAGGAAAACTCTAGTTACAATGTGTGAAAAAATTAAGTCCTTACTACCATGTACATAGGTTATATTTATATTTGTAATAAATACAAAAGGTCTTAAATATTGGAGTTAAATCTACTTTCTCTGGACTCATTGATGGTCAGAATATCAACTCCACCATTTACTAGATCTTTGGTATTTACTTCATTTTCTTATATATACTAGTATATTTAGACATGTTAAGGGGGGGGTGAGTAAAATGATTTCTAGAAACGATTACATGTGCCAAGCACTGTACAAATATCATTTTGTTTAATGTCATGTATTATTATGATTCCAGATTGCAAAGATACTGTGACCAACTAGGATAGTCCCTTCCATTCTTCCTAGATTTCTTTTAGTTTTTAATTTTTTATTCAGAATTTCATATATGAATACTTTCTATATTTCTTGTCATTTCCTTAAATATATCTTTCAATATTTGGATGATCAGATCTCTTCATGATTTTTATTGACAGGAAGAATGTGTTGTGTTTGAAATATCTCTACAAACTAGATGTTTTAGAAATTGTCTTTTGATTTTATTCCTTGATAATTTCATACACATATACAATGTAAATGTATCTTAAACACACCCACTCCCAACTCCCTCCCACTCAGATCTCCACCAATATGTGTTCTTTCCACTTTCATGTTCTCTCTTATCTTCTTAATTACCTACATAGTCCAGTCATTGTTGCCTGCAGGAGCAGAGGCCACCAACCGGTGGCCACACCCCTGGAGTATGTTTCCTTCTTCCCTAACACCCATCAGTTGTCAATAGCTCTTCACCTATAGGGGGTCTCATAACCCCTCACTCATAAATGATGGAATTAGTGACTAGACTGCTCCTGTGCAGTCTTGTGAAGATACCCAGAGCTGCTGTTAGTTCAAGGGTGCAACAGTCACATCGTGTTTAGAAGACAGCATTCCACATCACTCTTCCCTATCTCTGGATCTTACATTCTTTCAACCCATCCTCTAGAAATGTTTCCTGAGGTTGTGGAGGTTTATATAAATGTCTCATTTAGGACCAACCCTTCAATAGGAAGTAACTTATTTGTGGCTTTTAAACAAGTTATGTCCCTACCTTAACTGGTGACCATTTCAGAAAGACGCTTCTCTGATCAAGGTTGAGATCAGTCCAGTTCTATGGCTACAACTATACTTTCAAGGCAGTTTAACACCATGCCCTTTGTGTAAAACAACAGTAGCAGATCACCCTGTTCTGGGCCTATGACCTCCCCAGGCCTGGGATTTTTGACTAGGTTTACAGTATTGGGCATGAATTCTCTCCTGTAGATCAGGTCATAAACCTATTGAGAATATAGTTGGTTACTCCCACACTGTCATGCCACTATTGTGCCAGTGGGAACATCTGGCCTGGCAGGTTGATACTGTAGCATGTAGGGTCCAGTTTGAGTAATTTTGTTAATGACTTTTCCCCTCGTGGTTCAAATAACACTCTGCACTATGAAAGCTAGCCCATAGAGAGGCAGTTTCTAAATTAGTTCTAACATGATTTCTCTATGTGCGTCAACTAAAGTATGTTGTATTATCAGCAAAGGATTTGACCACCTAATTATGGTGGGCAACCAAGAGCAATGGCAATAGTCTGTGATGTCCGGAGGGCATCTGGGAAGCTTATGTAGAGGTATCCCATACCTACTGCTGAGAAGTTCATTTAATAATCCACGTCTTTCTAGGGAAAGCCTTACCCACTACTCAATGCATTTTAACTTTGTTAAAACTTTTTCTTTTTAAAAATGAAACTGTAAGCCGGGCGGTGGTGGCGCACGCCTTTAATCCCAGCACTCGGGAGGCAGAGCCAGGCGGATCGCTGTGAGTTCGAGGCCAGCCTGGGCTACCAAGTGAGCTCCAGGAAAGGCGCAAAACTACGCAGAGAAACCCTGTCTCGAAAAACCAAAAAAAAAAAAAAAAAAAAAAAAAAAAAAAAAAAAAAAAAAAAAAAAAAATGAAACTGTAGTTTTAAATTATCTTGTACATTTATGGGTTTCCATGAAACATATATAAACATACACATTTAGGTTTGGTTAAGCCACCCCCACTGCCTTTGCTTCCTAATCTTTCTACTCCCACTCCATTTCAGCCTTCGGACCACTAACATTCCCACCCCTGCACTCACTCCAGTTAAGCACACAAATCTAGACATCTCAAAGTTCTACATATCAGAGACAACCTGAGTTTCCTGTCTTTCTGGGCCTCAGTTATCTCACTGATGGTAACATTTCCAGTGTGTTTTATTTAGAATGGTTTGTCTTCCCATTGCAAATAAACGAGTAAGAAAATGAAGCTCAGCAGTTACTGTGAGAATTAGTACACTGTCTGAAGGCAACTTTACAATTAAGTCTTCACATGGAAACCTGCCATGGCTGTTAGGAGTGATATTTTGCTGTGTTCTAAACACAAGGCTCACCTTTGGGAAGATGCAAGAATCCTATTGGTGTGAATTGGTGTGAAGGGTGGCAGCAAAAACAATGAATTCCAAAGTCAGCTACTCATCAGGTCATTTTTGGCTCGTTGAGAGAAAAAAAAACTACATAGTCTTTAAAATAAAATGTCATTCATGGACTGGTATATCCCATGTGGGATTTTGTTTTATATGAAGAAATGATTACTAGAAATCCTTAAATGAAAAACATAATTGTATGTCTTGCTTGTTCAAGACCCTAGGCTTGACAGCAGCTCTTCAAAACCCTCTACTACAATAGAAAAGCAGCCACAGTAGACATGCTAGACAAAAGGAAAATAGAATTGTTCAGAAAATAGGCCATTTTAGCATCAAAAATATATTGTTGAGATTAGAACCTGAGGCATTATGCAAACAAATCAGTCTGCCATGCCTTTGCAAAATGGTGAGGGAATTGGTCTATGGCTTTGTCATAGAGTAGCTCAAGACCTCATATAGAATATTAGAACAAGGTTTAGATACACACACACACACACACACACACACACACACACACACACACACACACACTGTACTGGTAGATGTTGACACTGACCCTATTTAAACTTTGTCTATTTTGTGTGGGAATATTCCTTTCTGTTGTTAGGATTCTTCTATTTCACTTCCAGTTCCTTGACCCCCTTTTCCCTCTCCCTCTCTTCTACAGTGAAATCCTGATTTATTCTGCGGTACACTTTTCCTCTGCCTTTTGTTTACCTCATTACTGAATAACCTAGATTCAGCTTCCTTTTTAACAAGGTTTTATCCTTCTAGCAGATTTGGAAACAGGGAGTGCTGTCTCACATCTGCTGCTGAATCAGTTGCACGCTGCAGCTGCTGGTCCTACTGCCTGACCGTCTTTCAGGGCTGGGTCATGTGGGCACTGCTCTCTGTAGACATGACTGCCTTCTGTGTGCATATCTAGAATGTATGGGTAGGAATAATATTTATTCATTTCAACAAAATTAACCTTAAATCTTGTTCTCTTTTCCCTTTGTCTGTCTCACAGTTTGACCTTGATGTATCCCACTGGGGTGTATATGTGTTTTATTTACTCAATTTGGTATATCTGTATTCTATTCTATGTCCATACATCAACGCATGTGTTATTTAATATAAATTTAATATAAATTTATATTACTTATTAGAGAAAACACAGATGGTTGATCATATGCTCTTGGTATTTTCATCTTTCCTCCTAACCTTTGCCTGGGAGGAAAACACATTAGGATTTAACAGCTATGGAACAAAATTCTATCTAGAGAGGAAACGGGTCCTCTGCTAATTAATATTAAATTAATTAATATTAAATGTCCTATCAAATTTTATATGTTTGTTATAGAATCACATAGTATCTGTATGCCTCTGCTTCACTAGATTTGGGACTGAAGATGTATATCAGGACAACTAGCTACAAGTATTAGTTTCAAACTTCCACTCAATAATGTTGTCTTGCAGAATTTTATTTACTATATTGGAATGGTTCAGAATGTTATTAAAGTAAAAGCTATTAAAATATATAGAGAAAATCGTGAATATTTAAATCTTTTAGTCCTATCTTTAAACAATTTGTCAGCTGAAAATTGCCTTGAATATGATTTCCCAAAATTACTTTCACCTTTTCATGCCAGAATCATTAGTTATAAATGATAGTATTGAAGAACCTGAGACAAGACTGAAAAAGTAGCAGTCCATGACAAGTTTGAAGTGGTTTTAATTACATCAGACTCTAGCGTTGAGCCCTAAAATCCTTTGTAGAATCTTGATAAGTATATTATAACAAAGAGAAAGATGTTATGCTGTTGTAATGACTGTTTGTTGACCTTAAAATCCCACCTACTTTTTTTAAAAAAAATATAGTTATGTGGTGATATTTTATTTGAATGTTAATAAATAAAGCATGCTTAGAGATGTTAATAAATAAAGCATGCTTAGAGATCAAGGGGGAAAGGGCCAGACATTTTTAAGTATATATAGAAGTCAGGCAGTGGTAGTACACGCCCTTAATCCGATCAATTGGCAGGCAGGCCAAGCATGGTGACACACACCTTTAATCCCAGTACCAACCATAGAGACCTAGAGGTCTGTACAGACAGGCAGTGACAAGAAAGTGAGGTAGCTGGGCTAAGAGTCAATGAGAGGGCAGAACACCAAGGCAATAAAGGCATGGGTAGACAGGAAGTAACACACATTTAGTAGCTGTAGAGTTGGAGAGGTAAGGTTGGTGGCTATCACTATTTCCCTGATTTCTAAGGCTTTCACCCCTATATTTGGCTTTGTCTTTTTTATTTATTAAGACTGTTTAGAAATTTGTCTACACAGTTATTTAGAAATCCAAATTTCTACTTTGGCAAAACACTTTGCTTCTCTTGAATATGCTCCTTTAAAAATTATTTACAGGTTTATATTTTTTTGTTTTCGTTAAGATCCTGCGGTCTTTACAATGTTAACACAAATATCTAGTGTATCACAGTATTTTATCTTGGCCTTTTTTATAAGAAGTAGCATATTTATTAGTATGTGTCTGTGATGGTTAATCTTGATTTTGAACTTAATTGGATTGAAAGATGTCTAGGTTATTAGTAAAGCACATCTGTGGATATGTCTATAAGGATATATTCAGAAATAATGGATGTACTGGGTGGTTTTGTGTGTCAACTTGACACAAGCTAGAGTCATGAGAGAGGAAGGAGCCTCCATTGAGGAAATTTCTCTTTAGGAGCCAGCCATAAGGCATTTTCTCAATTAGTGATCAATTCAGGAGGGCCAAGCCCATGGTGGGTTGTGCCATCCCTGGGCTAGTGGTCCTGGATTCTATAAGAAAGCAGGCTCAACAAACCAGGGGAAGCAAGCCAGTAAGCAGCTCTCCTCCATGGCCTCTGTATCAGCTTCTACCTCCAGGTTCCAGCCCTGCTTGAGTTCCTGTTCTGAGTTCCTTCAATGATAGACTATGATCTGAAAGTGTAAACCAAATAAACACTTTCCTCCCAAACTTGCTCTTTGGTCATGGTGCTTTGTCACAGGAATAGAAACCCAAACTAAGACAATAGGCATCTTGGGAAAACTGGAGGGTAAAGATTTAACCTGAATGTGGGCTATACTAGTCAATAGGCTAGGTAGCTGCCTGGGTACATGTGGAAAGGGTGGAATTCAGTCAGCCTCTTGATGCTCTACGCTTCCTGAAGGAGGACTCAATTATGTCCAACTCCTTATTCTTCTTCTTGTTCTTCACCTGTCATGTGGACTCATCCTAATGATTCTCCAGGCTTTCAGTCTTGGACTGTTACTATTTGAACCATTGTTCTTTCTTTCTCTGAGGTTTCTACCTTCTTGAACAGAGAAGCTAGTGGTTTGCCTGGATCTTCAGTGTGTAGATGTTTTTTGTTGTACTGCAGCTTCCAACTGTATAAGCAAATCTAATAAAACCCTTTTTAGTTATATTACTCTGAAGAGCTGTGGCTTACTCAGTGCAACTCATGAACAGAAATCCCATGAGTTGCATTGAAAATGTTTCTCTGTTTCTGATGATGAGATGGATTCTGCACTTCGGGGGTGGCTGAAAGTGCTATGGAAGAGAAGAATAGTTCTTCTAGCATATAAATATGACTAAACCAGGATTCACTGAGAGTGCCAAGATTTAAACAGACTTGGTCCCGTGTAAGATGTTTGCTTAAGTATTTCAGAGTATTATCTGCTGTCTTGGAGTCTGCATGTCAAAAAGTATCTGGCTTGATAATCCCTGTAAAAATGAAGTTTGCATATTTCAGTGGCCCAATGTGCTGAACAAAAGGAAATTACAGAAATATGGATTTTATGCTCACCTCACATTGCAATCCAGAAATAGCAACGGAGCTCTAAAAGCTTAATTGTCACAAAATTGAAACTAAAATACCACAAAACATTAGTTTAGCTCCTATTGCCCGGTGTTTCTCACTCAATAACAAAGTCAACATAACATATCTCATTTCTGTCACAGGCCAGATACTTTGGCTTAGTCATATCTACACATTTGTGTGGTGTCCTTCTACAGTGTACTGGGTTTCCTGTGTGATCAATAGAAAATGGCAGAACTGATGGTTATATTATAGTACACACACACACACACACACACCTATACACATTATATCCAAGAATAGCTTGAAAAACATTACAGACAGAGACCACTACAGAAAACCATAACCAATCAAAAATGCAGAGTTGTGCAGACAAATCCTAATGTATGTATTTACAAAACACTCCCACTCTCAAGGTTCAGGGAACATTGCAGAAGAAGAAGGGGCAGAAAGACTGTAAGGGACAGAGGCTCAGGGATTTTGCTGTGAGATTATATCTCCTATTAATATCAGAAGCTATACCAGTAAAGTCTCATCAACACAACTGCTCAAATTTGAGCTGAAAAAGGAGAACCTCTATGGACCTTCCAAACTGCACAAGGAAAAGCCTATGAGGTCTCAGTCCTACCCAAAGAACTACAGGCAAAGAGAGAATGTTGAGAGTAGAAGAAATAGTCTTCTCTGTGAAGAGCGCAACACTTGATTACCCAACACCAAATGGTTAGTTCTTGTTGGGATCTCTCTTGAATCAATTATTGTTAGGGAAATTCTCCATATTGCCTGTGTAGCTCTTGGAGGAGCCTGTGTGGTGAAGAATAGTAACTTCCGTCAGAAAGTCTTTCAGAAAACTTGGAAAAGAGTTTCTCTGCATCTTCCATATTCCTGCAACTACTGTAACTCAACCTCAACCTCTGGGGAAATCAGGAGCCAGAAATCCATACCTAACCCTGCCTGAATTTCTGACCCTCAAGTTTGTGAGATAATACACCTTGTCAATTGAATGTACTGTGTTTTGCATATTTTTTTAAGTAGCAATGTGACTTAAAACACCTGCAAATTAATTTTTTTCTTTTGGTTTTATCAACACATCCCAGTGGCTCAGCACAGTGACATTTTTAATAACTGAAGCTTATTCTTAGAGTGAGCTCAGGTTTACTTAGTCTTGCCATTTTTTTCCATGAGGTAAAGAGTAGTTTCTCAAAATTTTCTCAGACTTCATTTTCCTAAACCCACAAACATGTCTTTGAGAGTGGAAGAAGTAAGGAAATGAAACTTGGATTGTGTAACTAAAACACTTTATAGCCAGAATTGAAACATGGGTGTGTTGGGTTCCCATGGCTTCAGTTTCATAACATAGAACATGCTAAATAAATAAATCAGATCTAAGCACATGAGATAGGCACTAAATTTGTTCTGGTGCCATTAGAGTCCGTTACAATGTCAAATCCAATTTAAATCAATTAAATATCATAATTTACAGACTTGACCTAAGAATAAAAGGAGAAAATCATCCTAAAGGTTTTATGATTGCAAATTATCATGTAGTACTATGTAAGTATAACACTTATTATGATATTCATAGATATGTGGTAGATGCTTAGTAAATATTTTCTAAAGGTTCAATTTGTTGAACAGCGGTAGAGTTTTTCCTTCTTCATGCAAAATGTGTTTTAGAACCCTATCTGCTTAATAGTTTATACATTTGCACAAGGTAGTTTGAATTTTAGTCATATCTTCTGTCTATTCCTCACAATTAATGTGTTAAAATACTAAGCCCCAGTGAAATAGTGTGAAGAGGCAGGAACATTGGGAGATAATGAGATGGTAGATGAAGAGAGAATGGTTAGATTGGTTCCTCATGGGAAGAGCAACCATGCCAGCTGCCTGTCTGCTTTCTTCTATGAGAGTTAAAGAAGAAAAGGCAGCTTCCTCCACAGGAGGAATTGGGCCTTGCTGACACACTGTGCCTGCAGCACAATGACCTTGACTCCTGATCTCCCAGAACCTTAAGAAATAAGTTTTCTGCTTAAGTCAACTGCTCTACAATGTATTTGCTAGCTACCTGGACGATAATATATTTTTAGTTCTTACATTGAGAATCTGATTTAAAAAACACTTCTACATAAACTTCGTGTGAGAAAATTGATTTTCAAGACATAGTGTTATCACTTTGTAGCTTTATCTGAAGTGTGAGGATGTAGATATATAGTTATTTTAAACTGTTGAAAACATATGTGTTAATGTTATTTGGGGTTACATTTGTTTATCTTTGTTTTTAATTTAGGAGTTTGTTTGCTTAGATTTAAATTTTTTTTTTTAAATTCATTTTACATAGCAACTACAGATCCCCCTCTCACCCCTCTTCCCACTCGCCCCAAGTTCCACCCCACTCCTTATCCCCTCCTCCAACAGGATAAGTTCTCCTATGCGAAGGACAGCTAAGCCTGGTGCATTCAGTTGAGGCTGGACCAAGCCCCTCCCTACTTTATCAGGGTTGAGCAAGGTATCTGACCTTACATAATAGGATCCAGAAAGCCAGCTCATGCACCAGGGATAGATCCTGATAACACTGCCAGGGGCCCCTCAAACAGATCCAGCTACACAACTGTCTCCCATATGCAGAGGGTCCAGTCCAGTCCATGCAGGTTCCACAACTGTTGGTCTAAAGTTTGTGAGTTCCTTTGAACTTGGTTCAGTTGTGTTTGTGAATTTCTCCATCATGATCTTGACTCTCCTAGCTCATGTAATCCCTATTCCCTCTCTTCAATTAGACTCTCAGAGCTTGGCCTGGTACATGGTTGTGGATCTCTGCACCTGCTTCCATCAGTTACTGGATAAAGGCTCTATGATGACAGTTAGGGCATTCACCAATCTGATTACCAGGGCAGGCCAGTTCAGGCACCCTCAAAACTGTTCCTAGTAGTATAACCTGTGGTTGTCTTTGTGGATTCCTGGGAATTTCCCTAGCTTCAGGTTTCTCTCTTACCCCATAATGTCTCCCTCTGTCAAGATATCACTTTAATTGCTCTCCCACTCTATCCCTCCCTCATCTTGACCATCACATTCTCTTATATTCTCACCCCCATCCCCTACTCTCTGTTGGTCCCCTCATCCCCAGTTTACTCATTGGGATCTCCTCTGTTTCCCCATAGCAAGGTGATCTATACATCCCTCTTTGGATACTCCTTGTTTCCTAGCTTTTCTGGAGCTGTGGGGTGTAGACTGGTTATTCTTTGCTTTACATATAGTATCCACTTATGAGTGAGTACATACCACATTTGTGCTTCTGAGTCTGAGTTACCTCACTCAGGATGATATTTTCTAGTTCCATCCATTTGCCTACAAATTTTATGATGTCATTGTTTTTACAGTTGAGTAATACTCCATTGTGTATATGTGCCATATTTTCTTTATCCATTCTTTGGTTGAGGGGCATCTAGGTTGCTTGCAGGTTCTGACTATAATGAATAATGCTGCTATGAACATAGTTGAGCAAGTGTTCTTGTAGTATGATTGAGTATCCCTTGGGTATCCCAAGAATGTTATCATTGAATCTTGGGGCAGATTGATTCCCAATTTTCTGAGAAACCACCATACTGATTTCCAAAGTGGCTGTACAAGTTTGCATTCCCACCAATAGTGGAGGAGTGTTCCCCTTGATCCACATCCTCTCCAACATAAGCTGTCATCAGTGTTTTTGATCTTAGCCATTCTGACAGGTGTAAGAGTAAGTATCTCAGAGTCATTTTGATTTACATTTCCCTGATGACTAAGGATGTTGAGCAATTCCTTAAATGCCTTTCAGTCATTTGGGATTCTTTTGTTGAGAATTCTCTGTTTAACTCTGTAGCCCAATTTTAAATTGAATTGTTCAGTATTTTGCTGTTTAGTTTCTTGGGTTTTTTTTTAAATATATTTTGGAGATCAGCCCTCTGTCAGATGTGGGGTTGGTGAAGATCTTTTCCCATTCTGTAGGCTGTCGTTTTATCTTATTGATTGTGTCCTTTGCTCTACAAAAGCTTCTCAGTTTCAGGAGGTCCCATTTATTAATTGTTGTACTCAGGGTCTGTGCTACTGATGTTATATTTAGGAAGTGGTTTCCTGTGCCAATTCATTCCAGACTACTTCCTACTTTCTCTTCTATCAAGTTCAGTGTACCTGGATTTATGTTTAGGTTTTTGATCCACTTGGACTTGAGTTTTGTGCATGGCGACAGATACGGATCTATTTGTAATCTTCTACATGTTGACATTCAGTTATGCTGGCACCATTTGTTGAAGATGCTTTTTTTTCTCCTATTGTACAGTTTTGGCTTCTTTGTCAAAAATCAGGTGTTCATAGGTGTTTGGGTTAATGTCAGGGTTAATGTAAGATTTTTCCCAACTTCTTTTTGTAGATATTTAGTGCTATTAACTTTCCTCTTAGTACTGCTTTCATTGTGTCCCATAAGTTTGGGTATGATATACATTCATTTTCATTGAATTCTAGGAAGTCTTTAATTTCTTTATTTCTTCCTTGACCCAGTGGTGACTTAGTTGAGCATTGTTCAGTTTCTATGAGTTTGTAGGCTTTCTGTAATTTGTGTTATTGTTGAATTCTAACTTTAAGGCTTGGTGGTCTGATAAAATACAGAAAGTTTTTTTTTGTATCTATTGAGATTGTGACCAAGTATATGGTCAATTTTAGAGAAGGTTCCATAGGGTGCTGAAGAGAAGGTATATTCTCTTGTGTTTGGGTGGAATGTTCTGTAGATGTCTATTAAGTTCATTTGAGTCATAACGTCTGTTAGTTCCCTTATTCCTCTGTTAAGTTTCTGTCTGGCAGACTTGTCCATTGGTGAGAGTGGGTAGTTCAAGTGTCCCACTATTAGTGTGTAGAGTTTGATGTGTGATTTAAGCTTTAGTCATGTTTCTTTTACAAATGTGGGTGCCCTTGTATTTGGGGCATAAATATTCAGAAATGAGATTTCATTTTGATGGATTTTTCCTGTGATGAATATGTAATGTCCCTCTCAATCTCTTTTTATTTTTAGTTTGAAGTCTATTTTGTTAGATATTAGGATAGCTGCACCAGCTTGCTTTTTAAGTCTATTTAATTGGAAAGACTTTACCCAGCACTTTACTCTGAGGTAATGTCTGTTTTTGAAGTTGATGTGTATTTCTTATATGCAGCAGAAGGTTGGATTCTGGTTTTGTATCCATTCTGTTAGCCTGTGTCTTTTTATAGGTGAATTGAGTCCATTGATATTAGGGTATATTAATTACCAGTTATTGTTAAATTTTGGTAGTAGTGTTGTGTGTTTCCCTTCTTTGGGATTTTTCAGTGTGGGGTTATCTATTACCTGTGTTTTCATGGGTGCATCTATCTTCCTTAAGTTGGATTTTTTTCTAGTGCTTTCTGTAGGGCTGGGTTTTTAGATAGGTATTGTTTAAACCTAGTTGCATCATGGAATATTTTCTTTACTCCCTCGATGGCAACTAAAAGTTTTGGTGGGTATAATAGTCTGGCCTGGCCCATGGTGTCTTAGTGTCTGTTTAACATCTGTCAAGGACCTTCTGGCTTTCCGAGTCTCCATTGAGAAGTCAGGTGTTATTCTGATGGGTCTGCCTTTACATATTATTTAGCCTTTTTACTTTGCAGCTCTTAATATTTTTTTTTATTCTGTAAGTTTGGTGGTTTGATTATTATGTGGTGAGGGGACTTCTTTTTTGGGTCCAGTGTACTTGGTGTTCGGTAACCTTCTTGTATCTTCATAGGCATTTGTTTCTTTAGGTCGGGCAAGTTTTCTTCTATGATTTTGTTGAATATATTTTCTGTGCCTTTGGGTTGATATTCTTCTCCTTCTTCTATCCCTATTATTCTTAGGTTTGGCTTTTTCATGGTGTTCTAGACTTCCTGGACATTTTGTGTTATGACTTTTTTGTCTTTAGTATTTTCTTTGACTGATGAATCTGTTTCCTTTATTGTATACTCCATGCCAGAGATTCTCTTTTCTATCTCTTGTATTCTGTTGGTTATGCTTGCATCTGTAGTTCCTGTTCATTTAGTCAGATTTTCTATTTCCAGCATTCCCTTGGTTTGTGTCTTCTTTATTGTTTCTATTTCAATATTCATGTCTTGAACTGTTTCCTTCACCTGTTTAATAGATTTTTCTTGGCTTTCTTACTTGACCCAGTGGTGACTTAGTTGAGCATTGTTCAGTTTCCATGAGTTTGTCAATTTCTTTAAGGGAATTTTTCATTTCCTCTTTAAAGGCCTATATCATCTTCTTAAAGTCATTTTAAGGTCATTTACTTCTGCTTCTTGTATGTTGGGATGTTCAGGTCTTGCTGATGTAGAACCACCAGGTTTTGGTGGTGCCATTTGCTCTTTCTGTTTTTGAATGTATTCTTTCACTGGGGTCTACCCATCTTTTTCTCCAATGGATGCAAATGGTGTTTGTGTCTCAGGGATTTACTCTTGGGCCAATTGGAGCTGGTGGAGTCTGTGTCTCAGGGAGCAGCTGTGGTCTAGGAGGATGGGTGGGTTTGGGGGATGGATTGGGGCTTCTAGGTAACAGGGTCTGGTGGGAGATGGTGGTAGTCAAGCCTGCTTTCAGAAGTCCTGCCTCCTGGCCTGCAATTGGTTATGCTCCTTGTTCCTGAAGCCTAGACACTGGGGTGATAAGCTAGGAGAACAAAGACTCACCTCTTGTTCCAAATGGAGCTGGCAGAGTTTGTGTCTCAGGGAGGAGCTGGTCTTTGAGGATGATATTTGTTTATCTTGTATGACAAAATATTTTATAACTATGCATATAAATTTGAGATTGCTTAATATTTGCTGAGGCATTGCCAATGTCTGTTCCTGTGTATTATTTGCTTCATTTAATATAAATTTGTTTTGGTTAATACCAAAATATGTTTTCAGTTTTTCTTCCTGACTGTGTTAGTTGTTCTCTCTCTCTCTCTCTCTCTCTCTCTCTCTCTCTCTCTCTCTCTCTCTCTCTCCCCCCCCTCTCTCTTTGCTACTGTTTTACTAATGTCAGGTTTGCAAGCTGCTGTCTTTACTGTGGTCACTGTTTTAAAAAGTTTGTAGTTAAACGAGTGAACAGCTGAATAATTACATATGCATTCTATTGATTTTTTTTATAAAGAAGTAAGCCATTGAGTAAAAAACAACATTGAAGACTAGGTCTTCATACTTTTATATAATAGATAATAAGTTATTTCAGCATCCTTTTATATGTTAGAGCTACTTTAAAAATAAGAATAAATTTTTTTTGAAAATATCTTGAGTTACATAATCTGAAGACCAGAAATTTAGTTTATATTTTTTTTCTGCAAAGAATAAAGACAAAACAGTTGGCTGTTTAAGTCTTCTAAAATGGGGCCAAGAGCAGGTTCATATTTTTGGTTACTCAATAATTCAAAAGTGTAATAAAATGGAGACTATGTAAGTTAGGATTGTTTTGATTACATACTGACTAGATTCTTAACAAATGAATGATTAATTAATGATATTTAAATTAACAAATGAATAAATGAAACTAGACATACAGAAACTGTACTTACAAGTAAGAGTAAAACCTCAAACTTCATCTAACAGAAGTGGGGAGCCACAGAAAAGTTTTATGCAGAGGAGGTTGTATTAATTTCTTTTCTCACTTTTGTGATAAAGTATCTGACAAAAGTCAACTTAAAGGAGGAAAACTCTCTTTGGGTTTACAATGTAGGAGATACAGTTCTTCAAAGCAGTGGAGGTGGGCAATGCTAAAATTAAGTCTATAGCCAGGAAACAGAAAAGAAAAAGCTGGTGTCCCATGTGTTTCTTCTTTTTCATTCAGTCTATGAACCTTACCCACAAATGGGATTTGCCACATTTGGAAGGAGGGTCTCCCAATCTCATTTAAACTAGTATAGAAAACCCTTCACAAGCATGCTGGGAGGATTGTTTCTTAGGAAATTTTCGATCTTTTGATGTTGATAATTAATTTTAATCATCACAAGTGATGATTGTCATATTAACATCCAAACATACCACTTTTAAGCCACAATATTATACTTCCTGTTCCTATAGACTCATGGCCAACTCACAAGTACCAGAGGCCATAGGAATATGCAGAAGGTGACAACTGATATTCATAAGATCAATCCACCAGATGAATAACTGTCTGATGAAGGAACCTCATCAAGCAAAGCTTACAGGGCCATAGACTATGAATGCTATTTGCCTCTGTCTGTAACTTTCTTGTGTGCTACCACAACTCTCCCTTAACACAACAATGGGATTCTTCCTACAGCTTATTGGCAGTGTGTTTTCCACTTACTGGGCAAATTTTCTGTGGATTGTCAGGAAGATTATTTCTCCTTAAGCTGTATAATTTTGATGAATAGAAAATATACTAGGATACTTTCATAACCAGGCCTTTGTTCCACGGCTTCAAGACAATTACACAATTAGCTGTTTTAAAACTTCAGAGCAAATTCAAAGTAGACTAGTCACCCTTGCAAATGAATCACACGAGGACAGATTCCCAGATGTCTGGTTGTTGAACCAAGGCCAGGCATAAAGCAACTTTGGTGCCAGTTCTCCCACTTTCTCAGCAACTCTCTGCATAAACTCCTAATCTCAGTTTATGATACAAGACTCAAGGTTTGGCCGGGTGGTAGTGGTGGTGGTGGTGGTGGTGCACGCCTTTAATCCCAGCACTCGGGAGGCAGAGGCAGGCGGATCTCTGTGAGTTCAAGGCCAGCCTGGACTACCAAGTGAGTCCCAGGAAAGGCGCAAAGCTACACAGAGAAACCCTGTCTTGAAAAACCAAAAAAAAAAAAAAAAAAAAAAAAAGAAAAAGAAAAGACTCAAGGTTTAGCCATCTAACTGTTTATATTTAGGTCCTGGGATGCTTTAATGGTCACTGGCCCTTGAGAAAGTGCTGAGTGGTACTTGGCTCCCACCTCGCTTTACAGCCTGGACACCAGGCAACCTTGCTGATCACTGAGCATTGTCATGTTTACTCACCCCCAGCCATGCTGGCTGATGTAATGTGAGCCTCAAATGTAAGTAAGCTTTCTGTTGGGAATCTCTCTCTCTCTCTCTCTCTCTCTCTGTGTGTGTGTGTGTGTGTGTGTGTAAAGACAAAGAGATAGATAGATAGATAGTTAGAGAGAGAGAGAGAGAGAGAGAGAGAGAGAGAGAGAGAGAGAAGAGAGATTTCAAGATGCAGTAATAAGGAAAGTTATCATCAGAATGTGTGTGCTCCTTTCCTACCCCTCAGATTGAAAAAGTTTAGTTCTCGATGACATTGTGGATTTTTTTTTTTGCATACCCTGGGTGTAGTCTTAGAGCTGGTCCTCAAAAACTGCAATACACAATTTGAAATTCATTCAATTCATCCCATAATCTTTAATAGTCTCAACACAACTTAAAAGTCCAAGGTGTCTTCTGATACTCAAGGCAATATATTAACTCTGAGCCTGTATAATAAAAACAAGTTACATACTTCCAATATAAGGAAGCCATGGGATATAGCAAGAAAAGATAAGATCAACGCAAGATAGAACCCCATCAGGGCAGACACTAAGTTCTGTAGTTCCATGTCTTTCATTTGTGGATCATAAAGGCATCATCTGGGCACTGAAGGCATGAATATCCCTATCTCTCCAGCTCTGCCCAAATCATGCCTTTCTTTTTGTCTGACTCTATTCTATGCCTACAGCTTTCCTTAGTGGATGTATTTAACAATTACAAGTGCTTTGCTACTATTCACCTTGTCTACAACTCTAAACCCTAGCCTTTCTCCCTCAAACTACATGTACTTATATCTTTCTGTGACACTAGTTATTCTCACATTATATCATTGTTTACTCAGATAAGAGAGATAAGCACTACTCATGACATAGACTGGATGCTATGTTGTTTTCAAATTCTTCTGTCAAACAAACCAGTCCATTAGTTTTGAATTCTGTCTCACTCCAGTTCTTAAGGCATTGGTATAAAGCAGCTTGATTTTTATTCCCCTCTGAAACTTTATGAGCTGCATTTTCACTTTTTGCATTTCTCTTGAATTCTTGCTTTGCAACATCTTCCTAGAAAGGCCCATTAAGCTCTGCTTAAAGCATTCTTTGGCATCTCTAGCCCACAGCTTCAATTGCTTCCACTTCCCTCCCACAAATCAGTTCTCAAACCCTATAAACCACTTGATTGGGTTCATCATATCAATGGCACCACTATTGGCACTCATTTTCTGTGTGGCTAGTTTTTTTTTCTTGTGGTAACAAAATGCTTGATAAAAGTAGATGAACAGAGGAAGGGTTTGTCTTTGCTTAAAGTTAAGGAACATATAACTTTTTCTTTCAAGGAGAGTAAGGCAGATGGTCATATTATGTCCCCAGTCAAGAGGCAGAGAGAGAAAAATTATGGCAGTCAACTTGCTTTATCATTTCTATTTAATCTGAGATAGCCTAGCAGATATTCTGTCCAAGTTTAGGGTGTGTCTTCCCAACTCAATTAATCAAGTCTGGAAAGTGCCTTATAGATATCCCAGAGGCTTATATGATAGGATGTTTTAGACCTTGTCAAGCTGATATATACCACCACAGATGTGAATTGATGAGTCTAGAATTATAGAGAATCTTTTGGTTGTAAGTGGATTAAATTGCAGATGGATAAGATTGATTGGATCACTTTCCAGGCAATATATGCTGATTTTCTAGTAATAATGGTTAAAAGTGAGATGAATTCTAAGTAATTGGCAAATAATTAGGAGGCATTTGCAAATAGCAGAGAATATGAGTTGAAATAGTCAACATCTACTCTTGATTTCTATAAATCAAGAATCTTGGAAGTAGGTGATGGCAATAATTTGTTCAAAGACTCTAGAAGTTGTTTTAATAAGTATCTTTGTGGTTCTTTGGGAAATGTCTCTCTTCATTCCTATTGAACAACAGAATAATGATACAAGACACAAGTCAATGGACCACTGCTATAAAGAAAACACTTCTAGAAAACCTTCAGCAGTTTTCTTCTTAATATTTTTTTTCAGAGGTGGGACATTATAGGAAATTATGATGATAATTGATTATTAGTATCCATCACTAGGATGTTGTGATAGTTAATAATGATTGTCAACTTGGCAGAATCAAGAATCACCTAGAAGGCAAGCTCTCATTGAAAACTTGAAGGATTATCCTGATTAACTTAGCCTTTGGGCAAACCTGTGTGGAATTATTTTGATTAGAGTAAGTGGGGTGGGAAGAACTGCCTGAAGCTGGGCAGCTCACTTCTCTTGACTTCAGTCCTGGACTGGATAAAAAGTATAAATCTAACTGAATATTGTCATTCAAGTCTCTCTGTTTCTTGACTATGGATGTGATGCCTCAGATTCCTACTTTCAGAATTTCCCCACTGTGTTGCACTGTACCTTTGAAGAGTGAATCCAAATACACATTCTTTCCATAGGTTTCTTTTGTCGTACCAGACACACAGAAAATAATTAAGATAGTTGCCATATTGTTCCTTTAATTAAAATAAGATCCTGTAATAAAAGAGGGGAAAATGGAGACTGTATAGGATGAACAGTGTTTTCATAACATTAGCTGAAGTGGCACAGTTTTAAAAAGCTGTCCTAACATATCTTATATATGTGTGCACATTCAGTTTTATTAGATGATTCTTGTTCATGATTTTTTTTATGATAATCTTGCTTAGTGAATATGTTACTTAAACTTAGGTAAAAGTTAAATGGATCAAGCCATTTAACTTTCCTTATCGTATACTTTTATATAGTAATGTCAATAATTAACCAGCACTATCAAAGCACCTCTCTCAGTTTCTACCCTGGCCACAATACAACATTTTCCATTTTGAGGTTTTGAAAACTGTACACCAGCAGTAAAATATATAAGAAAATGCTTAAATAGAGGCATCAATAACTGAAATGTTAAGGGGTATCATAACACTAGCCTGAAATTGAAAATGTGTTATTTTGTAGATACTTTAATATTCTAAAATTATTTTCATCAAGATAGCCGATTTTTCTTGTAGCAGGAACTCTCCAGTGTGAGTGAAATCATATGATTATGCAGCCTTACACAATCTGCTTCAGTTGTCTGGCAACAACTGCCTACAGGACATTAACTCCAGGGAGCCTTCATCAAGCTTGAAGAGTTGTGGCATCTGGCATGTTAATCAGGGAGTTTTAAACAGTCAGTGAAACCAAATATCTCCTGTGTATTTTTAATTAGTTTAAGAAAATGGAACACCATGGACCTTTAGAAGTCATCAATGTAATTCTTTACCAAGTATTTTAAAAGAACTTGATTGATGTTGTTTTACATCACATGGATGCATCTCTAGAGTTGAATAACTTGAGCAATTTTGTCATGAAGCTGCTCACAGTCTGTCCCTAAAATATGTGATCAGAGAAAGCAAAAGTTATTTTACTTGATGAAAATCAGCTTGCTCTGTTCTGTTTCTCATTACTGTATTATCTACTTCTATATTTTATATTCATAAGTAGTGTGTTTTATTGTTACATCTCATAAATAAAAAATAAAATGAATGTAAACACAGTCCATCTGACTGGGTTTTTTTGTTGTTGTTAAATTATAAGCTAAATGAAAATATTAAACTCTTACAGCCACAACCACAACAACAATGACAACACTAACAACAACAACAAAAAAGAGTTAATAATATGAGCAGTAACTTTGACTACAGAGGTGATCTGAACTGAGAGACTAATTTGTAAACATCATTTTGCAAATAAAAAATACAAAACAGCTCCTTTGGTTTCTTCCCAAGACCTCATAACTTAATGGAAACGTCAGTACTAGGATTACAGTGTTCTAATATTACTTAACTTATTTAGATCCCAAAACATATAAATGCAGTCTTTGCTCAAACAAGATGTCCTTCAATAGCATCTAGCACCAGATATGTGAACACGTCTTATTAATCACCACAAAGCCCCTTAGACAGTACTCTCAGACTATCAGTTATAGAAATATGGATGCATGGCAGGGTGGTGGAGGATCAGCATACATCATTAGAGTGTGTTTAATGAAATCCTTCATTTACACAATAGATATTTATGGAGCATTTTCTGAGTGTGAGTGTCGTATACTGCTTGAGAAACTCTAGCTATCTTTGTACAAGGTAGATAATGTTACCGTTCTCATAAAGCTTACCGTAAGAGACAATGTGGAGAGATAAGCAGACAACGGAATACTAGAAATGTGTTTACTTGAAAACATTCATTCTCATTGCCATTCCACAATGTAATTTTCCAAGTCTGCGAGGTACTACATGTTCTTTGAAGCATGTGCAAAATCTGTTATCCTTCATTATGCTTTAAATGTTGACAGAAAATGTCTCTAGTAAAGGAATTGTTTAACCTTCTTGGAAATGGCACACTAGAAAATCTCCAGCTTTGGGATAAAACAACCATGAATTCAGTTTTGCATTCAACTGTGCACCATCTCTGTTGTTTAACATCCAGGAGCCTGTTTCATCATGTGTAAAAACGACTTCATGTTGTGCATCATATTGTATGCTCACAAATATTGCTTTCTTATGTCTCCATTATTATTAAGGTTGGGAATATATTAACATACAGATTTTGTCTCTAAGAGAAGCTTAAACAAATCTATGTATAAGGTCCTATTAAGAAAAGAGGGAATAGTCACTAAGAGCAGGAAGAATAGGAATCTCTTGACACATTGCCTTCTTCTTGGAAACATAATTGAGCATTCATTCGGCCCTTTTACTGTCTTATGGGTCATAGCACCTATAAATCTTATGGCTATTAGTCCTTTGCCTATGTCTCTTCTCATTTGTTTGATAAAAGTATTATTACATGGAATAATATGTTGATGCATTATGTACATAACAAGTACATAGACTATATTTTATAGAAGCAAAATAAGCAAGGAAAAGGGTTTTAAGAAAAGGAGTGTCTATGTCTATGACTGTTTTATTGCCTGTCTTCTTCACTGTGGAAAGAATACTCTACCATTATCTAGCAGGATTTTATCTATGAAGCATGAAATCATGCTGAGGAAATTGAGGTAGTCATGCATCCAAAACACTGAAGAGCAGTGATAAGTCTTAAGGAAGGCAATTCTATAGTATCATGTTTTTATAAAAAACATGTCTATGTCCATGGCATTATGACCAAACACTTTGATTCTAAGCCTATTGGACAATTATTTGGTGCAGAAAAGGAGGCTAGCTGATGTCCAGAGCAGCTGATCATATACACCAGTTTATTAAGAGTAAACTCCACTGTGGAAGTGTTCCACTGAATACTTCCTCACCAATATTTTATGTTTGCCAGGCTGGAATGTGAACTTATTTCTTCCAAGTCCCTGACCAATATTAGAAAGATTCCTTAACTTGGAGAATCTGTCTTTTCAGACAAAGTGTTTGGTGACCTACATAGTTAACATTCTGCTCCCTGAAACAGTTTCCTTTAGCGCCCAACCTCTACAGTCCTCTAGGATTGGACTAACATAGCCACTTTCTGATTTATGTTTGAATTTTATTCCATTTATCTGCTTATCTGTGTGATTTTGGTTTTGATTGCACTACATTTTAATATCTAGTTTCACGTCTATTTCCACAGTATGTTTTCCTTTTTAAAAATGACTGTCAATCCTTGTCTATTTCTTCTTTGGCCTTATCTTTTAAATTATTATCCTATCCCCAGTGGAATCATGCTGGGTTCTATTTAGAATAACTTCTACTGATTAGATAATTTCCTATTACAGTCATCAGTTACTTTAATTTGCTTTAAAATATTTAATAAAATTGAGTATACATGCTTTGCCTGGTTTTGAGAGTTCTGCATAACTGAGCCTTACCAAATTAGTTTTCACCTTAATTATTAGTCTCTTTTCTTTGAGCCTCCTACGCAGATATTTAAATCTGAAAACAAGAAAGTACTATGAACCTATTATAGCCTAGTTGCCAAGTAATTAGCAGAGTAAGTTTTTGTCTACTAGAAATTTGAAAATCCTTGAACCTTGTTACTTACAAAGAAAACAGGACAAGGTAGTGCTGTATTAGAAGGTATACACCCTGACTGACTGACTTGTCTCATGACTTCCCCAAGGTATGCCGACTTTCAATATCTGTTGAGCTATTGAATAAGATCCTCTCTAGTATAATAATTCATAATGATATTGTCTATAATCATTCCTGTATGGCGCCCAACGAGAGGGCAAGAGTTTCCACCTAAAACCTGAGAAAAGATTCTAAAACGGAGCTAAAAACAGCTTCCTAATTGTCTCTCTCAAATGAGCGGCAGCCTGCCGGTTTGAGCTACTGGCGGGTTCCTAGCGTGCAAGCTTGGTCTGCAGTATGGCGGGAATGAGGCCTCTGCAAGTGGCACATTAAGCTGCGTGGTGGATTTAGCCTTTGCTAGTACAAAACAAAAAAAAGAGGTTTCTGGGCTACACGCTGCTTTGATAAGAAGCATAGACCCACTATTTCCGAGAGTTGATGGCTCCCAGAGCTGGCGGAAAACGTACCACCACCATGTTGGGAAGCTGAAGTGGGCGGAGCCAGCAGCCGCAGCGCCGTTTCAGGCTTAAAAGGCTGCAGTTTAAAGCAATAGGCTCAAGGTAATATAAAAAATAAGCCATGTAAAGATGGCTACCACACAGAGACTCTGGATTATGTTCTCTTTGATATTTGTAACTGAAGAAAAACATTTGATTGCAAAAGCTGTTGAGTTATGCAAAAATGTGTATTTTAAAGGTACCTTGACTTCAAAATTTGGATATAAGGATATGTTGCTTTGGAAAAGAGGCTCTGGTTTTGTTTCCACAGAAAGTCAGAGGCTATGGATTTGTTCCAGATTAAGATACATCAGGTTTGACCAGCCAAGACCACCTGAAAGTTCTCTGATGACACCATGACCCAGATGATTCAACATCCAGAATCATTTCAAGGCAACTGGCTCAGACAATACGGTCTCACGGACTACTCCATGATCCTAAAATTTTCTTTGTGTCCCCATAAGATACAGCACCCCCCTCCAGCAGGAAGTAGTAAGAGAAGCTACGCCCAAATTCCCAAATATACCAAGCTGACTTTGGAGATACGTAAAAGTTAAAAACCTTCCTTTAAAAAAAAAAAAAGAAAGGGGAAGTGCTGTGGGACGGTCTGTATGTCAAATTGCTCTGATTGGTCAATAAATAAAACACTGATTGGCCAGTGGCCAGGCAGGAAGTAGGTGGGACAAGGAAAGAGGAGAATTATGGGAAGCAGAAGGCTGAGGCGGAGAGACACTGCAGCCGCCGCCATGACCAGCAGCATGTGAAGACGCCGGTAAGCCACCAGCCACGTGGCAAGGTATAGATTTATGGAAATGGTTAATTTAAGATAAAAGAACAGTTAGCAAGAAGCCTGCCATGGCCATACAGTTTGTAAGCAATATAAGTCTCTGTGTTTACTTGGTTGGGTCTGAGCAGCTGTGGGACTGGCGGGTGACAAAGATTTGTCCTGACTGTGGGCCAGGCAGGAAAACTCTAGCAACACCTGTACTGTTAACTACCACTGAATACATTTATACCATGTATCAGATAGTCTGTTACTTGCTTAAGAATGGGACATTAACTTCTCAAATTTTCCCAGGGAGATCATTGCTATTACATATTTTATTGATGAGAAAATTGCATCTGAAAGACTTCCTTCTGTCACAAAGTAGCAACTAACTGATAGAATTAATTTAATTCTAGAGTTGTTTAATTTTAAAGTTCAGTTTCTCCAAATATTTCCTTTTTGCTCAGAATAACACTAACTCTGATAGCATGGTTGTTACTTTTCCATCGAGCCATCTACAAAATTTTGGTTTCCCAATGTTCATTTGACACCAATATTCGATTGGCACAGCATCTTCATTGTTGCATAAAAGTATCCTCTGAATTAGAACATCCTCTCCTGGAGGGAGGAAGGAGGTCCCTAAGAATCAGAAACAAGAAAAACTTACAAGTCTTGAGAACTTAAAACCAAGGATACACACGGCACCTTCCCAAGATATGTGATCAATAACAGTGGCTACAGAGAGGACGCCCTGTGGCTGACACACCTGTAAGTCTTGCAGGGAGAGAGTCCCGTGGATGCAGCTTTACAGAGTTGCCACCTATGTTGGGTAGGATTTTTGGTGATTCCATTTTTAGTTTCCGATGCTCCTATAAGTAATCTTTCACCAATGCTTTGTTAGGGAGCTAAGTGAACTATTTGGTTGCTCAAGTTGGACATTTGTGATACTGTTTGTTTGTGCTGTCATTGGTACCCTATCTGGGGAGAGAAGAGTTTTGTTTCTGTCTTCTTGGGAAACACACAGACACACACACACACACACACACACACACACACACACACACACACACAATGCACTAATTCAATATCCTTAATAATTCCTCATGTATTTAATGAATTTAGTGACTTATTTATTACACAAACCAAAGTTTCAAGTTGAGTGGTGTGTTTGCAGATCTATAGCTCTCATCTGGGAAAGCTGAGACAGGAGTGCCTCTAGTTTAAGACTAGCCTCTGTGTGATATACAGCATGAGCATTTTTTAAAGATGCCTTTTTACCTTAAGAATTTTTCATTTCATCATTAGGTGATCCCATATAATAATAAGTTTAGGAAACAATTCACACATTTTCTACTAATTCTTGTGTTTTTGTCATACAATATATCCCATGTTGCCCTGAAATTCACAATGTAGTTCAAGTTGGCCTCAAAATTATAGCATTTGCTCTGCCTCAATTTCCGAAGTGCAGGAATTATAAGCATATAGCGTCCCCTATGGTTTTAAAATATATGATTCTTCCTATGTTATTATTCGCATGTCTATTTGTGTTCTGTAACCTTAGCTGTTCTAGAATTCTCTATATAGGCCAGGCTGGCATCAAAATCACAGAGATCCTCTTGCCTCTGCCTGAGTACTGAAACCAAGGTATATTTGCCAACTGACTAATATGCTGTTTCTCTGCTAGGGCAGAGGTAATGTAAGAAAGACTAAGAAAAGGTGAGATGAAAACACACAGGCAGAAACCCAGTCCAGTTCTCAGTATTCCTGGAATGTGACACTAAGCTGAGAGCCAATGCATGAGGAGTCAGTGAGACAAAATAGAACATTTTACCAGCTGCAAAGTATATGTGTAGAGGAACGGGTTTGGAAGACCGTGATGGAAGCAGAGAAGGCAAATGTTGGCCGGTGTGGGAGTGCGGGGGAGAGGATATGATAGGAAAATGGAGTGTGTAAAAAGGAACAGTTATGCAGCTCTAGCAAAAAAGAATTCCTGAATTCTGTCTAAAAGTCTATATGCAGGAGCTAGGGAATGCTAGAGAGAGTGGGAGGTTGCAATTCACTTTAGCAGTGCGTTGGAGGATGGGCTGGGTTGAGACTAGTAGTAAAATTAGAAGCACAGAGTTCAGTTCTGTGGATGGAGACAAACTGTGGAGGAGGAGCTGGGAAAACCTTGTGGTTAAATGAACGCAGAGGATCAGGAGCTCAGCAGATAAAAACAGAGGACCGGCCACATGTGATCCAAAGCTATAATTTTTGCAAGAAAATATTGAAGTCTAATAAATGCAAAGATGATTATAATTATAGGTGTTCTTTCCTCTTAAGTTATATGGTGGAAATGAAATGTTTTATAAACAGTATTTAAGAATACTATCTAGAAAGTTCATCAAACATTAAGGTAGCCCCCAAATATGATCAACATTTAAAAAAAAAGGCTGTTAGGATTTTTGACATGCTACAGTTTTTTTCTTGCCTGGCTTTAGACATGAACAATGTGTTTCTGTAGAAGCTTTGGCGGGCAAACATCAACCCTTCATTACCTACACACTGATTGGCAAAAGTAATGAACTACTTATATTAAGATTCATATGAAAGATAAATTGTGTTGCCAAATGTTAATACACTGGATTTCAGTCCCATTATGTATTGCTTTTTTTTCTGTAATAAATTCTCCCATAATCCTATTTTCTAGTTTATTTATTCCTTCATGTCTTCCAAGTCACCCTTCAAGTGAAACATATAAAATCAGCAATAAAATTAAACTCAGCAAAATCAAAACTTTATTTCACTATAATGCAGTACACAGTCAATGATGAATGGAAAACTTTTGTCTTGTTATACACCAATATCCTAAGAATTAAAGCTAGTTACACAGAAGAATTGCCAATATGACTAAGAGGACATAAATGAACTAACTGCAAAGACAACGTAAAATATTAATCTCAGAATATTTCCATGTTGTTTAACTGAATTGCACTCAGTAATTTAATGCTATTGCTATTTGTAGTAATGTTTATACCAGAATACAACCAAAAGTAAATGTTAATGATACTTACTGTAACATTAAAACCTATCATAGTGATGGGTTCTCTTTGTCTTTTTATATTTACATATTTTTGAGTATTTGTTTGCTATAGTATACTGAGTACTCCTACTCAGAATGTGAACAGGAAGGTTAAGGTACGATTTTTAGTCATATTCTTTGTTCTTTGTACTGTTTGATTAACTTTATGATGTTATAAGAGCTCACTGTCTTGGGGGACAATTTTGATGTAGGAATGTTAATTGGTTTCTTTGAAAACCACATTGTAAATTCTACCCTTTATTCTATATCATGATCCTTTAAAAAATGCGATGAGGTTCTTCACAGTGCAAATGTTTTCCTTCCATTAAGATTGCTTGTCATGGGCAGTACTGTGAAGGTTCTATGGTGACCGAAATCTTACTGGCACTGAAAAGGATAAATTCAATACGTAAGGAAATACACTATCTCATGCTCTTTTTTTAAATTGAGCTACTATATCTTTTAGCCAAGAATTTCCTGCTTTTATAAAGTTTGTGAATGCAAAAGTTGTCATCTGATGTGATGAGTACCAATTAAATGCTCATTCAAGTTGTTTCACAATGAACCTCTAGGGTATATGCAGTCCTTGTTGGTCACTAGGCTATATATGCACTAACCTTATTAATCTCTGCCTCTCCTGTTGCTGCTCCCAATCACTGGAGAAGAGTTCAATGCATCTGAAGTGTCGATGCTCTAGTGCAGCCTGGCCACTGGCCTAATTTTAACCAGCTTTATTCTGCTGAACAAACAGTGTAGCACTTCTCCCTACCATATTGTCATCAAAATTAAAGGTCATTAAAACAGTTGGAATTCTCCAAATGAAGCCAAAATACCATCTAAGCAACCTAAGAGAAGAAAAGCAAGTGACATTTTGCAACCAAAGAGAAGCAGATATAGACATCCAAATAATCTGGCTTCTAAATAGTTTGGGTATGAAAATATTCTTGAACTAGAAATAAGACTTACTTTTTGTTCTCCAACAGTAGTCGGAAAGAAATCATTATTTTAATGCTGTCTTTTTGGGGTCCTTCATTTCAGGTCAGTTTGAAACCTAGGCTTCTGGCAGATAAAATGTGAAAATATTTTTTAAAGAATTGGCATTAATTGTTGCTTAAATGTTTGCTAGAATTCACCTATAGAACTATTTGCTGCTAGGTTTTTTTGGGGGGGGGGCTGGAAGATTTTCAATTGGAGATTCAGCCTCTCTATCCTACATTCTTCAGTTCATATTTTCTGTTTCTTTGTGATTAGATTTAGATAGATGATCTGTATACATTTGCATATCATCCTAGGCATTTACACATTAATATCCTATCATTCTCTTATGACCCTTGGTGTGTATGTGAGATTGGATCTTTGTCTTCCCTTTCTAATTTTATTTATTTTGATCTCCCTTTCCCTCAAATTTGTCAATTTTGCTTGCTATTTCTAAACAACCTGTTTCATTTATCTTTTCTACCTTCTTTTATAATTTTAATTATATTTTTTACTTCCTTTTTTCTTTAAACCAATGCTGAGTTAGTTTTTTTTTCTCTAGTTTCTTAAGACAAAAAGTTGTTGGTTATTTCAGACCTGTTCTTCTTCTTTCAGATAAGATTCTCTCTATAAGTTGTAATAATGCTGTTTTCATTTCATTTGTCTCCATATTCTAAATTTTGATTTAGGTTCATTAAATATTGTTTATAAATATATTTGGGGGAAACTCAATGGTACAAATTTAATTACACATTTCATTCTGATGTTAACTGGTTGTACATCTCTCTATTAATCACCATCTGTCATACATAAACAAAAGCTTTTCCTATGAGAGTTGAGAAATGATAACATAAAAACAAGAGGGCTGTTTCTAACTACCTTTATTTAGCAGAGTAATACTAATATGATTTCCCCTAAGGCCTATTCTGTTCTATCCAATTAATTTTTGGCCCATTAACACTACTTTAAGATTTGTTATCAAGATTTGTTATTTGTTATTTGTTTGTATCTCTTATTATTCTTCTTTAATTCAATAATCAAAATTAAGATGACAATGTGTCTTGGCAACAAGCTCTCAAATTTGCTTTATACTGTATTTCATATACACTTACTGTTGTTTGAAGAAAGAAAAACCACATTCTGTTTCCCTATTCATGAGAGACACCATTGCTCATATTTAAGCTAAGGTTTGCATATACCTAGGCCTTTTGATCCATTTCATGTTTCCTTTGAAATCCATTGTGTTCCTCAACTCCTCTTTCTCCTCTATTTTTCTTTTTTTCCACAGACTTTTTGGGTATTTCCAGTATATTCAGATTATGATAAGTGCCATTCTTTGCTGATTGGAATCATCCATTCATTACACAAAATATTCTCCAGTTACTTTGAAAACTACACTATACTTTGGCAACATGGTAAAGGTTTCCAGAATGAAGCATTTGATCATGATTAAAACAGTTTTCTTACATATTTGCACGTCTGATTTTACAACTTTTATGTATTATTGCTATCAATAGAGTTTATAACTTTAACTTTTCTTCTAACACAGGTTTTTCCTAGTACTTTTAAGCTAAATTAGTTTCCACAAAGCTTTTTACCCTGTTTTGAAGCCTTGTTTTACTTAATAATGTATGGGATAATAACCATAATGCACAATAAATTTGAATGTTGGGAGTGCATGATTAAGGATATGTTGGGTTTCCCCTGACCTGTCAAACAGTCCTGAGTAGGAGAGTGAGGATTGAGAAAAAACAGACTGACATAAACGAAAAGACAGAGACACAGGATAGGTGTGGGTAGGTTCTGAGTCAATACTGCAGCAGCCCCGAGTTTATTTCTCGTTGCCTTTTTATACAGAAGCAAGGAGGCAAAAAGACCTTCCCCTCTCAAAGACACATGGTGCAAGGAACAAACAAGTGTAAACACCTTCATAATTCTCAAGATATCTAGTAATCATGCCTTTGGCCAACCATAACCAAGCCTTTGGCCAAACATCCTGTTATCCAGTCTAAAGGAACAAAGACAAGCTTGAACTCTCTGACCTTGAGTCTAGATGAAATCATGCCACAAGCTAGAGTCACTGTGGGCTCTCACAAAGATCTTATCTGATGGCAAGTGAATTATTCCATGTTTCCTTCCAAGACTCCCAAGAAACATAAATATGTTAATGCATGCATGTGCATACACAGACAGACAGACACACGTTGATTGTTATGAATTTTGATTTGGTTACAGACTTTTGGGCAGATAAGATTGTGCTCAACTGAAGCACATCTTTTACCCAGACACTTTAGCCAGCGAGAATTTGGCAGACTGCATTATTGTGACAACTCTTTGCTGCCTCCATGACAATAGGATTATACATCCATAGCCCTTGCCACATGCCTTTGGCCTGTTCTTCCACTATTGAGAAAATGATTCATCTCAACCCTGGGTTCTTAAGTTGGATGCAGCATTCTTTGGCTATATAATATCAAATATAATGTAAAAATAAGACTTAAAAGCATTTTATATGATTGGACTCTCTTCCCTTTTTTCTGTGTTGTTTTGAGATGACATGCTGGTCCAAAATTGTAGTCTGGTCCTGGAGGAAGGCAAACAATGGTATGTAGAGTAGAACCAACCAGACTAGGTTGCCTCCCAATCAGCCATCCCTCTGTCCAGCAAGTGACCCTAGTAGAAACAAACATAGGCAGAATCTTGTAGTTTAGCTCAGAGTAAAACAGATTTACAAATGCTAGCCTAACACACCACCATGAGTTGATAGCAATCTTATTGCTGATGCTGCTGAGATTTGTCTCTCCATGATATCTCATGTTCATGTTTGACTTATAGATCATTTTACTGTGGTGTAAGCACATAAGGTATGAAAATTCCATTGGAAGCTTGACCTATTAAAGATACAACTTTTTTTAAAAACTTGGGTAGCCAGTGAAAAGCAGTGTAGCCAAACACATCTGTTTCTTGTCCCACAAATTGAAAAGGTGTAGCTAGAAGTTTCTCTGGTCCTGCCTGGGTTCTGCAGTCCTGTGGACTGCTTATAAAATAATCACACAGAGGCTTAATATTATTTATAACTGCTTGGCCATTAGCTCAGGCTTACTACTGACTATCTCTTATACTTAAACTCAGCCCATTTCTGTTCATCTATATGTTGCCATGGGTTCCATGGCTTTACCTGTGTGCCATTACATGCTGCTCCCTAGACGACGGGCTGGTGTCTCCTCACTCAGCCTTCCTCTTCCCGGAATTCTCCTTGTCTGCTTATCCTGCCTGTACCTCCTGCCTGGCTACTGGCCAATCAGTGTTTTATTTATCAATCAGTCAGAGCAACACATATTCACACCGTACAGAAAGACGTTCTACAGCAAAAAGGATGACATTTAATAATACAAGTCAGAAAACTGCAGTGAG
This sequence comes from Peromyscus maniculatus bairdii, assembly GCF_049852395.1. Classification (NCBI taxonomy): domain Eukaryota; kingdom Metazoa; phylum Chordata; class Mammalia; order Rodentia; family Cricetidae; genus Peromyscus; species Peromyscus maniculatus. The sequence continues at coordinate 30,750,114 of NC_134869.1, forward strand.
ATCTGTGGAAGATAGGAGCAAACAACAGACTATGTACTTTATATTCAGACACAACTACCAGGAGGTTGAGACAGACAGCTCCATGCCTCATCAAAACCCAGAGATGACAAACTGTCTCCAGCTAGCCTCCTGAAAGACACAGAGATGAGTAGATGGCCTTATAATAGCTGATTATGGGGCTCTCATCCTCTTCTCTTGCAGGATTATCTGAGGACATTCTGCCAAGAGTTGAAGAAGCAGGGATTCAAGCCTTCATCTTTCAGACAATGTGCAAAGCAACCAGTGTATCTTACAGATATTTCCTTCTGTGCTTTTTGCTGCAGCAAACGCTCAAAGTTAAAGATAATCTGCAGGTATGCAACAAGTCTGCAGCTTATGCAAAACCAGCAGTTGCTTTGCTTGTCATCTCAAATGGCTGCATAATATATCAGCATCTTTCTTCTGAGAACACCGAGAAAATTTCCCCTTCGGACACAATTATTTTCTCACCAGTCGTCAGCAATATTTAGATACTGATGATTAAAGGGTTGGTTGCATCTATTTCAAATGGAGGAGACCAATTTGCTGCAAGTAACAATTTCACACCTGCCAGAGCTAGATATAAAATTTCACTTTCTAATGCCAGGGGACTTAGGAAAATCTACTTACTTTCATCTAGAGGCAACTGTCCAGATACTTTATCATTAAGCCTTGCATCTTTTTGTTGTTGTTGTTGTTTATTTTTTTTTTTTGAGACATGGTTTCTCTGTGTAGTTTTGGTGCCTGTCCTGAATTTTGCTCTATAGACCAGGCTGACATAAAACTCATAGAAATCTGCCTGGCTCTTCCTCCCGAATGCTGGGGTTAAAGGCATGTGCCACTTCACAGCAGCAGTAGTGAAGGGTAAGGTTTTTAGCTCTTAGCTCTGACCTCTTGGGCTTTCATCTCTGCATTGGCTCTGTGTTTCTTATTTAACAAGACGGTTACATCAACATCTTATAGTGCATAAAATAACAAATAATTTACAAAATACTGCTTAATTTGTAAACAGAAGTTTCTGTCCCACCAGCAATCTGCAAATACCTGGCAACTGCTTTTCAAATTGCCACACAGAAGCTGATATTAATTATAAATGTTTGGCCAATAGCTCAGGCTTATTATTGACTAGCTCTTACATTTAAATTTACCCATTTCTGTTAATCTATTTATTGCCACGTGCTCTGTGGCTTACTAGTCTCTAGCATCTTGTTTCTTCAGAGGCTCCTTGCATCTGTCTTGACTCTACCCCTCTTCCTCTGAGTCCTAGTTTGATTTTTCTGTCTAACTTTATCCTGTATAGCCATAGGCCAAGACAACTTTATTATCAACCAAAGAGAGCAACACACATTCACAGTGTACAGAAATACCATCCCACAGCATGAGTTTCTCTTTTTTTATTCTTCTTGGGATAGTATATCATGTAGCATAGCCTGGCCTCAAATTTTCTATGTAACTGAGAATGACCATGAACTTCTAATCCTACTGTTTGTACCACCTGAGTATTGTAGATAAATTTCTAAATGGTCTTAGTAAATAAGAAACACAGAGCCAAATACAGAGTTAAAGTCTAAGAGATCAGAGCCAGAGCCATGACTACCTTTAGCTTACCACTCACTGTCACCCTTTCCCTGAGAGAGAGACCTTCCTCCTGTTGTGTCTTGTGTTTTATTGCTTTCCTGTTCTGCCTTATCATTGGCTTTAAGACCAGCCACATGACTTCTTCATCACTGCCTGTCTATACAGACCTCCTGGTTTGTATGGTTGGTACTGGGATTAAAGACTCAAGGGTCACCATGATTGGCTGTGTCCTTGACCACACAGAGACTCTGCCTGCCATGTGATCGAATTAAGGGTGTGGGCTTCCACCACCTGACTTCTATTCCTGGCTCTCTAATGACCTTTGATCTCCAGGCAAACGTTATTTATTAACATACAAATAAAGTCACATTTCAGCACAATTAAAATATCACCACAGAGTACTGAGTTTATAGGTGTGCTTTATTATGCTCATTTTTATGCAGTTTTGAGGAAGGAATCTTAGACTTCACTCATGCAAGGTAAGCAGTCTACTAACTAAATTATATCCTCAGCCCCTAAGTTTCACCATATGATAATTTTGAAAGTATTTGTGATTTATAAAAAATAATCTGTGGGAAAAAGTAATGAGCTGAGTATCCAAGGTCTCTCACTCTCTGAATAATATCTGGCTGTGGGTCTTTTATTTCTTCTTCTGCTCTAGGAGGAAGCTTCTCTGATGATGGCTGACCAAGACATTGATCTATGACCATAGCAGGACATCATTAGGAATCATTTTGTTGCTACATTTTTTTTCTTTTACAGTAGTGTTTGGTTTTATCTTAGGTCTCTCTGTTATCTAGTTTCAAGTTCTTAGTCACCTAAGCAGTGTTAGGTTTCGGTTCCATCTTGTGGAGTGGGCCTAAAGTTAAATCAAATATTGATTGGCACCATTGCACTGGTGGTATCTTGTAGACAGGGCACCATTATAGATCTAAGGTTTGTGGCTGGCTTGGAGTTTATGTTTCTCTTTTGTAGTGTGCAGAGTTCGTTTCTGTACCAAAGATGCTAGACACAGGGGTGAAGGCACTATATAGGTAGCAGCATGAATTCTCCATGTTCAATGAATTGTGTAGATGTTGTCTTCAGCAATGGGTCCTTGCTGTTAGTTTGTAGAGAGTAAGCTATAGTCTTGGCAACAGCCTTGGTTGTGTGGAAATTCCAACAGGATCCTTTTGGCCAACAACTTCTGGTATTACCAATTGCATTTGTTGACAAGAAATAGCCTGTTAGGACACTGTCCCCCAAATTATTTGGTGATTTCATTTAGATCATCTACATACATTTATATATTTTAGGGAGTATCTACTGTATTAGGTTTCCTTACAGGCCCTCAAATGGCCCTTAATTTTAGTTGTCTCTCTCCATATTTCCTTCCTTGTTCCTTTGTTTCCTTTCCTCATCTGGTCCTCCCATCCCATCCCCCAACCCCATCCTTCCCTAACTGTCTATTCAATTTTCCTGTCCTAATGAGATCTATATGTACTAATCTGCATCTTAATGATACTAGCTATGGATGATAATTTTAAGGAAAATAGTTTGATACCAACTTTCCTAATCAGATTAGCAAGGTTGGACAATAATAGACAAGTAAATTCTCCTCATTGCTGAGGAAACAGAGACATGGATAAATGCATCCATTTGGTTGCATTGAAAAAGAATAGAGACATTTGCCAATTCAAAAGCTGAGATTTTTATTTGAATTGTGAGATGATGAACACTACTACCAGCTGAAAGGGTAGCCAACAAATCCAGACTAGAGTCTTCTGAAGGGTTTCAATCTAGGAGAAAGCATGAATGGGAAACTTCCTAACATTCCAAGATTAAAGTCTAATTTTAAATCAGCTCAATTCATGACTGGTGTGAGGAGATCCACTTTGTCTTGATTTAGTTTAGAGAGCAGAGACTGATACAAACATTTGGATTTAAATAGATTTTATGGGAACATTGTTCTGAGCCTACACAGGAAGAATGCAGTGAAGAAAATATCACAGAAAGAAGGGAAGGAATAAATCAGAGGGTTTTCCTGATCTTATTGCTACTGGAGGCAGTTGGATCTCAAGCCAACAGAGAACCATTGAGAAGGCACACAGTAATTGCTTAGGAATTATTTACCACCAACAAAATTCTTAATTACTTAGGAATTATTTACCACTAACAAAAACATCTATCTGAAAGGTGCATTTTTATTGTTTATATCTAGTGATTGCTATTCTCAAATGTATTATTTTCAGGACTTCATAGCCTACTAATTAGGCACTAGCGCATCCATGTTCATTGCTGTTCTATTCACAATAGCCTATAAATGTATTCAGATACCCATCAACTGATAAATGAATAATGAAAATATGGTACATATGCCAAATAAAACGTTATTCAGCTGTAAGGATAAGTGGTTGGACCTAGAGATAATCATTCTCAGCAGAGTAAGCCCGATTCAGAAAGATAAATGCCACACATTATCTCTCATATGTGCCTGCTTATATTTGAAACTTTGGATATGTGTGTTAGAATTGGAATAGACATAGAAGGCTGGTACTTCTAAGGGGGGCTTTTGGTGAAGTAGAAAGTTCACAGATGGAATGAGAGAGAAAGCAGGATAATGAAACAGGAGGATAATGCAATGTGAGGGCAACGTAGAGAAGGAAGTAGAGGGAATGATAATTAACACTAAAGGCCTTTGAAATTGTCATATGGAAATTTATTGCTGTTGTGCTTCCTAAAACATTATATATATATATATATATATATATATATATATATATATATATGTGTGTGTGTGTGTGTGTGTGTGTGTGTGTGTGTGTGTGTGTACACATATATATGTATATGTGTGTGTGTGTAAAGGGAATAATGCCTTTCCTAGACACCATAGACTAGCAAATAAAAGGCCCAGTGCCAGGTATTGCTTACCTCTTTTGAGGTTCTTGGTCAGTGGAGTCTCATAGGCCCCTCTGACATGACAGACCATTGTTATTATTTTTTATTACTCTCCAGGACTTGACAATAAGCTCACATCTCTGAAGACAGCATCTACATAAGTTACAGGAAACAGAGAAACCAAGCAGGTAGGGACCTGGAAAGCCCCTTTTGTACTCAGTAGCTTTCATAGTACTAGAAGGTTCTATTTACATACTACCAGCAAGGAAAGAATTCAACAATTCTATCCAGGTATGAATACTCCAAACTACAATAACAACTTGCTAGGCATGATAGACTTACTATTGCATCAGTGGCACAAATGTTAGGAGAATAACCAACCACCATAGGATAAGATGGATCTCATGTCCAGTACTGTTAACTGAGCCCCAAATTCCATGAATAAGAAGGTCATGGGTCATAGGGTGAACCTAACACGATTCCTTTGCTAAATGGACACCACAATAAACTGCTCTCCTAAGTTCTCTGTAGCCATAGGTTAGTGCACCTCTCAATCTTGGTCAGAGTCTTCTTTTTGAAGTTCATGGTGAATAATAGAGAGTCTCACAACTTGTCAATGTGAAGAGAATAAGAAACTGGAATGCTGAGCTCTAAATAGGACATATGTATCACAATACCACCACCCCCAAGCTCAGGGATTATCATGGAAGAGGGAGCAAAAAGATTGTTAGAGCCGGAAGTAGTAGGCGTCCTCAGAGGAATCCTATTTGGTGAACATGGCTGGGCCGTTGCACACATGAACTGACAAGTATCGATGATTGTTTGCACAAGACTTGTTCAAAAAAATCCAGTCAGCTGAAATCTCCACACAGATAGGAGAGGGGCCCATGTGGGAGATCCTACTCTTACCTGAGAGGCCATTGGCAAATAAGGGGTGTGGGAGAGGGTCGCATAAGTTTAAGTAAAGGAAATGGGCCCTGGCAAGCTACCTGGGTGTCAGCAGCTAGCCCCAACCCGTGCACACACAGGCAGTGTCCAGTGGAATCCGAGGTATGGTCAGGGGGAACACATGAGGTTACAAAGGAAAGGAGTGAAGGTGAATGGGGATGGGATAGAAGGGATCAGCAGATGGACTTGATGAAAACATATGCATATATAAAGTTCTAAAATAAACAACAACAAAAACCCCAAGAATATACAGCCACCTTATAGTTTTACAATTTTACATATACTTATTCATTCCCCCCCGAGATATGATATGAATTTGTAAGCAGTCTGTTATCATATAAAAATACATTTCTAATTACTTACATTCACTTTATAGCCATGCACATTTTAAATAACCATATCGCACTTGTTTTTGTACATTTGAAACATAAAGAATAATTTATTTTTTATGGCAGGCAAATAAAAAAATATTGGTTTTTGATGGGTAATTAAATTTTACATCTTACTTTCAGATTCTTATAACAGTACCAGATTGTAAAACTCTCCACAAAAATAAAAATAAAAGTTGCTTTCTCACAGCTTTAAGACACTCTCTGGATTATTTTGGAACAGGTTTTCCTGGCATTGGAAAATATTTTAGGTAGAAGTACATGAACATGCTGGTGTTGCATTATTTAGCTTGTCTGATGTGCTGGAAGCATGCATGCCATTTTATATTTCAGCTGTGTTAGCCCAAGAAAACGTATCTGAAAGCATGCCAGCTTGTAGTTGGATAAAACCATAGGTAAAATCTTGCTGAAAGAATGTAACATTATCAGGAATCTCAAGCTAGTCCTACAATTTTTTTCGGATACACTATCAGTATTTAGTCAAATGTAACTTACACAAGACATAATTCAAAAGTAAAGACAGAAAAAATATTTTAAAAGATGTATATAACTAGATGCAAAAGTTAGCTAATGTGTAGTTTAAGATACATGAATAATTACATTGAGGAAGATGAATATATAAATTTGTAGAAATTTAAAAAAGGATTAAATATGAAACTAAAATATAGTTTTTAAAATGATTGTAGATGAAGAGGAGAATGTCTTAATGAAGAAGAACGGTAGGACTGAGCCTACACAGAAAATGGGAAGTGTAAAAGGGACAATAAGCTATACACTGGAAAAGAATAAAATCTTCAAAGCTGGATTGCCAATGAAAAGAGACAGAATAAGAGCTGATATAACATTTAAGAAGGAAACTGCTAAAACATTTCCTGAAGTGATGAAATGTAACAAAACAAGGTATTTGAAGCACAGCACATAAAAAGAAGCCAAGGTAAGCATAAAATGATAAAAAAAAATTAAAAGGAGTCATAAAAAGAGTGTTTTGAAATGAGGACCAGAAATTAGGATCATTTCTCCAAAGGCAGTATTGGAGGAAATGACAGTAGGAGCATATTCTTAAAGTGTTTAAAGTAAATACCTACCATTCTGGAAGATTGTCGTCATAGCAACCTCAAAAGATACAGGAAAGATGCTTCAAGTAAACAAAGTGAAAATTAATGCATGTTTCAACTATCATCTTTCAGATTACAAACATATAGAGAAAGGTGTGTGAGAAAAAGGAGTAACTAAAGAGTCTCAGACTCTGTTATTTATGAAGCCATATACATAACCTATTATAATGTAGGCTATGTGTGGAAATGGCATTCTGTATTCTGAATGACCATGTGCTTGTTATTGGGGAAGAGAGATAGTGTTGTCATCACAATTGTTTTTATCTGAGAGTATTTGGCTTCTAAATCCTCCATTAAACTGAGAAGAACCAGTGTCAATTTGTTCCTTTGAGTCCTTGTAGAGACTTCCTTGAAAAGCTAACTTAAACTATAAAGATAAGAACATTTTTAGTTTCTGTTGTTAGTGATTATTTTATCATTTCTCTGGTGGAGGAGGATGCTATTTAAGTAAAGACAACTTTTAAATTATATTTCAAAAAGCTTTGTTGGATAAAAGTTATTAGTGATCGAAAGTTTTATGTAAGATATTACAACAGGGCCAATTTGTTCAGCCTATTAAAATTAGTTTATTTCACATAAAGCTTAATTTCTCTGTAAGTACTGAAAATGTTGATTAGATTATTGAACTTTTATAATAACAATACAAAATAATTTTTCTTACATAATTATAAATGTTATCAACTCATTTCATTTTTATGAACACAAATAGCTCAAATATTCTAAGAAAGGCAAAGTAACTCCTCATACAGATTCTTAAAATGCTTAGGTTAATGGTTGAAAATTACAATGTATATTTTTTAAACTATTTTTAATAGGACAGAACAGTTCAGCTATTTCCCAATGTTAGTTCTGACTTTGATGGCTTAAAATAGCTTTCCTTAAAGAACTTTTACATCACAATTTTAAAATTAGATAATGATTAATACAAAGATGTTAAGGATAGGAAATAGAAGTGTGTGTCCCTTAATATACACAGCCAACTGTGTGAAAATATCACAAAAAGGATGCTTTTTACAACTTTCCTAGAAATTGCAATAGAAAAAAAAAGAAAAAACCTCTCAGCTATCTGTTATCTCCCTTCTGAAAAGAATTGTATTCTTCATTTGGTGACATCCTGGTCCCCTGAATGAAAAACATCCATTAGAAGCTTGTGATTTATCACTTGTGCTTGCTCCAAACATACTTTGACTCATTGATGTCAGAGATAACAATGATCCTAAGATCCCAATATAGCTTTCTGTATGGGAAAACTGTATACTTTAAAATAACCTGGAACAGAGAATGCCCCTCTTGGCAAGGCACACTCTGTTAATCTTTCCCTGGCAGGTCATCAATTGACAGGGTGTTTTCCTGCCCTACCTCAGCCCACTGCTGTCAGTACCAGAATTAAACAGCTTCCTAATGTTCATACATAATTCAGTACACATCTTTGATTTCTGAGGATTGTGTCTAGCATAACAAACAATATTTAAACAAAAAAGTATGTTATGTGTTAAGATGAACATAGATGTACAGGTGAACAAAGATATTTTGTATTATTATTTAGTTCAAGTGCTGTTTAAAATGCAAGTAAACATTCTAACAGATTTTAAGAAAATGAAATTTATTTTCAGTACATATACACAAATGTCTCTTTCCTCAGGTGTGTCCAGGTTAGACAGATTTTTGTATCTCTTCTGAAATGTTCTGGGCATTTGTAGATGGTGTAAGTATATGTACTTTCAAATAATAGCTTGAGAAATATTAAAAGAATGTTGTATAATACATAGTTATTAACTTGAGTGGTACTAGTTGATGTATTTCAAGTGGGTTTATTTAAAATATTTTATTGTTATTAGCTAGTTTTCCTCTATAGTCAGTTTACTGAGACTAACTTAAAATTACCTTCAATTTGTTTAATTTGTTTTCATTCATATACAGATCTTATTAATGCATTGTTCATGTGAATATGGTAACAATAGATAGTTATTTTTGTACTAATTGTATTTCATACACTCTCCTAAGTGATATGTGCATATTGTTATATAATTAACTGGCTTATAAGTTTAATTTATCCTATTTTCCTATTATCCTATTTACCTATTATCCTAGGTAAATATGCTGATTCCCAGAAACCTGTTATCTGTTGAAGTTAACACAGTGTGTAAAGAGTGGAGACTGGATTTGATTACAGTTAGTATGACTCTGGAGATTGTATTCCTAACTTTTGCTCTCTTGGCTATCAGTATTTCATAAGCAGCTCATTTGTGCTGTTAATCTGGAAACAGTATCTCCAAGTACATAGACTTTAAAGAAACTTCACATTATGACAATATATCCTCCTTTTTAATTTTGTTTCTCTTTCCAACAACCACAAGAATACAATAGAGAGATCCTTCTCACTTTTATAGTCTCCACAATTCATATTGCTGACACTCCTAACTCCTTCCAATAGAATGCTCAGAGTTTCTATAAGGGCTGTTGTGTCAATCAGACAGAGTGCAGGACTTACATATTTGAGTTATGGCACGAGATTTTCCTGCCTCATATACATCCATCTGGAATTGACTTCCTGCCTCTCTTGCTATTACAAGTCTCAGCTATGTGACACTTGGTTAGTGATTATGTTCTTCTTCCCGACCTCTCTCCTAGTCTGCCTGTCACTCCTGATAGAACAAAAATTCTTTAGTGTTATGTTAGCTCTTCTGGGATCAAACTCCCTTTAAAAAGGAATAACCAAGAGATGTGGTCTTCTCCAAGGAAGATACGCCAATCAGCTTTCCAGTGCCAAATAATCAGCCTTAGAAGCATAGATAAAAGTAGCATTTCTTATGGACTCAACAGGTTATATTTAGGAAGATGTAAATATATACTCATATACAATTGATGAAAAAAGAAGCCATGAATTTGAATGAGAGCTAGGAGGGTATATGGGAAGGCTTAGGGGGAGTAAAAGAAAGGAAGAAATGTTGTAATTAAAATACAATCTCAAAAAAAAAATAAACAACAAAAAAGAGAAATCAATGGCTTTGGAAATAGTTTTCAACAATTCAATGAAAGCATCAACCCACATTATCTTCCTCGACAACAATTTGGTGCTATCCTTGTCTAAAAGCTGTTGTGCTTGACCAAAATTCTCCCATGTATGGCCTTTCATTCTATAGAAAAAGCTGAAAAATCTGCAAAGGAAAAATAATTCTGATTTTTATAGGTGGGTGAAGCTTTTAATATCTTTCTGAAATCATGCCTACTTGCACTTACATACACTTGTTTAGGTTCTGCGCTGCAACCTATGAAGTTATTGAACTATGCACAGCAAAAATAGCACTAAGTCACCTAAGAAAATAAGAAAAATAAGTACAGGGTAAGGGAGAATGTTTTTGATTTTTCTCAGAAAATTTTTATCCTTGTGGCTCAAGTTAGTTCTTATTTTATAGGAAACACTGCATATCATTTATTTTTACATTTGATTTTTTTAAAATGAGAAGTATTCATTTCTCTCTCTCTCTCTCTCTCTCTCTCTCTCTCTCTCTCTTTCTTTCTTTCATTCTTTTTGTTTGTTTTGTTTTTTGAAACAGGGATTCTCAGTGCAATAAGCCTGTCCTGGAACTCACTTTGTAGACCAGACTGGCCTAGAACTCACAGAGATCCACCTGCTTCTGCCTGCCTCCCTAGTGCTTGGATTAAAGGTATATGCCATCACTGCCAGGTTCAGTATTTATTTCTTGAAAAAAATGAACTAAGGGATAATTCTCATTTTATTTATATATTATTTTTCATATATGGTGCAAGTCAGTGGGATACTGATTTAGATTTTAATAACTCACCTGAATTGTCTTTCTCTTCTAAAAGGTACATATCTTTTAAAACTATTTATCCTGTATCCACCTACCGCATACCTGTCTTCTTCCTACCATTTAATCTTTCTTCTATCTACTATCATCATCCATCTATCATGTCTATCTATCTATCTATCTATCTATCTATCTATCTATCTATCTATCTATCTATCTATCATCTGTCTATCTATCATCATCATAATTATCATCATCTATCTTCTGTTTGTCTTCCTACATTTATATGACAAAAAATGTGATGTGATATTTAACTCCTTGAGATTATGATGTCAGTATAGGATGGAGTCCCTCATATTCCAGGTCCCTGAATGTCCTTGATGAGCAAATACTCTGCAAACTTAAGTTCACCATCTGGAATCAAGAAAAATATATTTTAATTGTGCTGTCCTTTGAAATTTGAAGATTATACTCTGTAGTTGGTTGTTTTTTATTTTTTACTTTTTGGGAGCTCCACCACCCAGCTCCCAAATAAATCACATTGAGGCTTATTTTTACTTATGAATGCCTGGCCTTAGCTTGGCTTAACTAGCTAGTTTTTCTTAATTTATAACATCCCATCTACATTTGCCTGTAGACTTTTATCTTACTCTCTTCTCTATGCCTTTCTTTACTTCTTACTACATGGCCTGCTGTATAGCTGGGTAGTTAGCCCCAATGTCCTCTTTTCCCATTCACTGATCTTTTCTTCCCAGATTTCTCCTTCTATTTATTCTCTGTGTCTGCCAGACCTGCCAATCCTTTCTCTTGACTAGCTATTGGCTATTCAGCTCATTATTAGACCAATTGGGTGTTTTAGACAGGCAAAGTAACACAGCTTAACAGAGTTAAACAAATGCAACATGAAAGAATCTTTCCATCATTAAACAAATGTTCCACAGCATAGCCAAATGTAACACACCTTCAACCACAACAATACTGTATGCCATTATCATCCAGTCTGTCTTGCCTATCTAAACATATTGTATAGTTGTTATTCCAAGCTATTTTATTAGGTATCCAGTGATGATTTAAAGTACACCAGAAAAGATATAAAGATTACATGTGAATCTCATTTTATATAAGGGAATTAAGCAATTATAGAGCTTGGTGTTCTCAAGGTTCAAGAACCAATCCCTCAAGGGTAACAAAGAACAACTGGATCTCTCTGTTTAGAATCTGGTAGTTTGGCCTCTGTTCAGATTTCTATGACAAAGCATAACTTTGTGGTTTATAAGCAATGGGGACATATTTTTTTTACCTGTGTAGGTCTAAAGTCTTGGAAGTTCTAGATTACAGCATAGAAGGATAACTGTCAGATCTGGACCCGGTTCCTAAATGGACTATTATCCTATAAAAATGATAAGCCTGATATTGTATATTTACCCAGCAAAAACTAACTCTTCAAAGAATATATTTGTCAAAACAATCTAACCATATTTTATCCTAATCATTTCTGTCCTCATATGTCCTTTTCCATTACTCTGTATTCCAGATCAATCTGTAGATTTGTTTAAAATTTTATTAAATATGAAAGGAAAGTTGATGTTAAGAAACACTATAAAGCAGTTGCACATTATCCTGTAGTGAGGAAATATTTTATTCAAGCCATATGCCTGCTCCCTCTATATAGAATTCAAAGATGAGATGCCTTTGGTGAGCTCAAAGTAGACTACTGCTAACTCACAAGCTGAGGGTAAAGGTAGCAAGAAACCACAAAATGGACAATTACTGCATAATACAAGTGATGAGTGACTGCAACCTCAATATACATTTTGCTTAATTTTAATAAACTTAATACTACATTGTATTTGATATGCCATCTGAAAAATTTTAAATGGCATAATGCTTATATTAACTCTTACATCTCCTTAGTAGAATTATATTTACTTATCTTGCACATTATCTAAAATATCGACTGTACTTTGTAAACTTATAAATTATTTATTATATTTATAACATGATAATGTGATATTTAAAATGTGTCAAGCGCCATATAATTTTTATATAGAACATATGAGTTAGAAAAGAATGATAATGATAAAACTGAAGTGTAATTCATGCCATTCAATTTAATTTAAAATGGTGTGTGTGTGGGGGTGAGAGAGAGAGAGAGAGAGAGAGAGAGAGAGAGAGAGAGAGAGAGAGAGAGAGAAGAAGCACACTGAACGCATATACACATATATATGCCATCTAGTTGATCTTTGGTTTACCAATCTCAAATATAAACATCATCAGATGTATTAAACAGTCATCTATGATTTTATTTGTGATCCTGTTTTTCTTCATGGAGTTGAATAGATGAGAAACTGAGATCATGCAATATTTTAAAATGTATTTCTTTCTCTCTCTTTTTTTTTTGGTTTTTTAAAGAAGCATTTCTCTTTGTTTGTCCTTGGATATCCTAGAACTCTCTGTGTAGAATAGAATGGCCTCAAACTCAGAGATTCGTCTCTGCCTCCCAAATGCTGGGATTAAAGGCATGGACCACAGTCTCAAAAGGCAGCTCAGGGCTAGCAACATAACTTAGTCTGTAAAGTGCTTACTGGGTAAGCATGAGACCAGGGATTGGATCTCCAGTACTGTAGCTAGAGTTTTCCTGCTTTGCCCACAGTCAGGACAAATCTCTCTCACCCGCCAGTCTCACAGCCGCTCAGACCCAACCAAGCAAACACAGAGACTTATATTGCTTACAAACTGTATGGCCGTGGCAGGCTTCTTGCTAACTATTCTTATAGCTTAAATCAATCCATTTCCATAAATCTACACCTTGCCACATGGCTGGTGGCTTACCGGCATCTTCACATGCTGCTGGTCATGGCGGCAGCTGGCAATGTCTCTCTGCCTCAGCCTTCCGCTTCCCAGAATTCTCCTCTCTCCTTGTCTCACCTACTTCCCGCCTGGCCACTGGCCAATCAGTGTTTTATTTATTGACCAATCAGAGCAATTTGACATACAGACCATCCCACAGCACAGTACCCACAAGAGAAATTGAGAACAAAAAAGCATGACTGTATTCCCTTCACTAGTTAAAGATAGGATTCCTGGAGCTTGCTGGGTAGCCATTTTAATTGGACTCATCAACTTCAGGTTAGCCTTACAAAAAATATGGTGGAGAGAAATTGAGGAAGATACAGACATTGGTCTTTGGCCTTCTCACACATGAACACAAATGACTATGTGCTGTTCTACACGTACACACACACACATGAATGTGTAGACACAAAGAAGGACCTCTTACAATTTGAAAACCATTTACAAACTGGACTTGGAAGTCATTATGCTAAGTTGAAAAATCAATTATAGTAAACAAATTCTACAGAATTCCACTTGTAGGTTATGTCTACAATAGTCAAACATTTGAAGGTTAAAACCATAGTGGTTTTCATGGACTGAGAGGAGAGTAAAATGGAGGGTACTGCTCAATGATCTAAAATTTCACACACAAGATAAACTATTTCAATGGGGCTGTGGACCTGGACTGGCATTTGCTAGGCCTTAGTTAACCAGCTCCAGTAAATTACCCTTCCTGAACTTGCAAGATCATGCAAGCTCACAAGTTTTCCTTGGGGAATCTGAACCTCAGTTTCCCCTTAATACGAAGTGGAGATAGAAATAATACTAGATTACAAACTGGTTTAAAACTTAAATGCTATGTAGAACATCATTACATGTGAGTACAAAGGAATTCTTTGGTAAATCATTAGATATTAATATAGAAATGTTGGTTTCTTCAGTTGCAAATCATATCTCTTTTCCCATGTAAAATTGGAGTTTCTGTTATTTTGGCCCATATCTGTACAAAATGAAGTGGAAGATTCTATTAAGTTTTAGTTTCAAATATCTGCGTAACATATGCTGGTCTCTTTCCCCCTCAACTTTTCTTATTTCGTCTCCTTCCATTCCTATCAAAGGCCTCTTTCCACAGTCATGATTTTTAGTTTTGTTTTGTGACCCATTTTGTTTAACCAGGGCCACCCGCACCACCGTTGGATTGGAACTATTTTTCATATTCTTGTAGGAGCACTAGCAGGAACACAGCTGAAGGCAATGATCCCACCATTCACTGGATCTATTAGTTAATAGTCAAGCCGTGAGGGTTAAGGATCTCTGAGTCCCTTCCTCACCCATGCTTGATGGACCTTGTCTTAATTAGGATTCTGATGCTGTGAGGAAATACCATATCCATAAAGCAAGTTGGGGAGGAAAGGGTTTATTTTAGCTTACACTTCCACATTGTTGCTCACCACTGAAGGAAGTCAGGACAGGAATTTAAACATGGCAGGATCCTGGAGGCAGGAGCAGATGCAGAGGCAATGGAGGAAAGCTGCTTACTGGCTTGCCTCCCCTGGCTTGCCCAGACTGCTTTCTTATAGCACCCAAGAACACCAGACCAGGGATGGCACCACCCACTGTGGGCTGGGCCCTCCTGAATTTATCACTGCTTGAGAAAACTCTTTACAGCTGGATCTCATAGAGACATTTCCTCAACTGAGGCTCCTTCCTCTCTAATGATCCTAGCTTGTGAAAAGTTGACACACAAAACCAGCCCTTACAGATCAATTCTTGTACAGACCCAACGCTTGATGGACTCTTGATGGGCCCATTTTTTCCATTGATCCACTGTATTCACCCATAGCTATTCAGGCATTATAACTGCAATGGCTATGTATTGCCCAGAAGATTTTATGGCCCCTCTCTCTTATCTTCTGGTTCTTCTACTTTTTCTGTGCCCTCTTTTGTCATATTCACTGAGCCTTGGAAAGGATGATATAAATGTTTTGATTAAGGATGTTCACTCAACTGTTTTTGTTTTGTTTTGTTTTGTTTTGTTTTGTTTTGTAGGCAGACTTTTCTGTCCCATAAGCCAGTTCCCAAATAACAACACAGAGACTTGTTATTAATTAAAAATTCTCAGCCAATAACTCAGGCTTGTTACTATGTTGTAATTTTTATTAACAATGAGAACAGTACATTTTCACAGTGTACAGAAGGATTATTCCACAGCATTGTTTTGTTTTGTTTTTACCTATTGTCAGAACTGTGTATAGCCATGCATCTATACATTCAGCACAATTCACTGGAAAGAGATTTTTCTAATTAAGGCTGAGATTGGTAGTTGTCTATATATATATATATATATATATATATATATATATATATATATATATATATATATATAAACACGCCCTCACACACACAGTGGTTTAAGTCTATGTGAATTTTGCAAAATAACAGAAGTAAGCAACCCAACAAGTCTATGACCACTTCCACTGTGAGATTTTGAGTGGTTTGTGGTGGCGCCTGTTGGTTACCACCTGTGGAATGGGACTCAAATCCAACCAGAGAGTGGTTAGTACCCCTATAGTAATTATGCCACTATTGAACAAGTGGTTACAGCTTGCCTGTCTGGTTGGAATCATGATATGTAAAGTTCACCTCTGAGTAAGACCAGTTGAGACTCTTTCTCCCCAGCTGTCTTTAGAACACTTTTCAGTATTGTGAAAGAAATCTGGCAGGGGAAGAGACATGTGGCTCATTTTCAGTATGACTTCTCTGTATCATGCAGCCAAGGTGTATGGTGTTGACATGAAGATTTAAACAGTTATTTGGTTAAACTGGGGAACTGCTATATTAAGAGTTCATGGATAAAATGGTAAAAATAACATTGTATTAATGATTCATTGAAAAATACGGATAAAGTCTTATTAAACCTCTTTTAGAAACACTTAGTTGTGCAAATATAATATGGCAAATTGCATCACTAGTTCCCAGGTCCATTTTGTTCACCAACTATAATTTTCACTTTTTTCCACACTAGATGTTTTATTTTCTATTTTATTGTTTTATAATTTCATACATGCAGCATGTATTTTTTTATCAAACCATCCCTCATTCCCTCCCCTATTCCTCATTTTTTCTCTCTCAGATTCTTTCCTTAAACCCACTGTGTTCACTTAGTGTTAGTTTTATATGCATTGGCATAGGATGATCTACTGGTTCATGGGTAGTCTCTCAGAGGCCACATCCTTAAAGAAAACTGATTCTCTCTTCCCCCAAAACTATCAGCTGCCAATTGCTCCTGTGCAAGTTTAGGGAATTCATGAGCCCCTACCCCATCCACCCTGAGATATTACCACCTGAACAAATAATGTATGCAATTGACAACCTAATTTAATTTGAAGCAATATTTTCATTTACATTTGGTGAAAAAAACATAACCTTCTTCTTCTAACATGTTTTAATTATCCCTTATCAATACTATGCAAATATTTGTTAAGAATAATAACATTAATAAATGTTTAGACCCTCTCTTTGCCTACTATCAGAACAAAACTAAAAGAAAAGAAAAGCTCCTTTTATTTTTGACATTAGCAGATCTCACAGCAGAATGTAACTGGGTAATTGATTTGTCAGTTTGCAGATCACACAGAGAATTTCTGCATTCCTTTCATTTCATTTAGTTTTGAATTGGTAGAATAAGCTATTTGAGGGATATTCTGGATTCAAAAAAAAACATTGTGAAATTTTCCTATCAAAATCAATATCTCTAAAATAGTGTGCAAGATGAGTGGAATTGTGTGTGTTTAATGATTGCCTCCACAGTTCTCAACTCTCTCACTGTGAAGGACAAAGTAATCATAAAATAAGCTTGCAAGCAGGCTTCCAGTGGCTTTCTTCAAGTCAACTAATTTCCCCCTTTTAGATTTCACTGCCTGAAATGAAATTGCCTCATTGATTGGGATGTAACTCTCTGTACTTTTTCTAATAGTTGTTTCCCTGAGAATGTGGATTACATCTTTAATGCCAAATAGTTTACGTAGGATCAAGAGACATCTATATAAAAACTCACAAATTATATGGGTAGACAATATTGAAATATCGATAATCCATGGTAAGTAAGGCTGTGATTAGCAGTGTCTATTAAAATCTTATACTTTAAAATGGTCTCAGAGTCAATCGCTAATAATTTGAATATTACTAAAAAACTGGCATCACAACCAGAGAAACATTAATGTGTTCATCAATGATAAGGATCAGCAACTACAGTTTTCTATTGTTGGAAAATCTGACTTACAGGCAAAAAGGAGAGATCTATTACTATATCATGTGTTTCACAACCCAACATCAGGCACATCTTGAATTAAACTAGTTTTCATAATTTTGTTTCAAGCAGTCTTTTTCTAATCTGTAGTGTGAAGTATAGCCTTCTATCTCCTAATCCTAATGGACTGCATGATTTTCCAATTTGAAATGTCTTTTCTCCCCCTTTTGTTATTCCTTACAAATATTTCACTTCTCAATATCTTTTAACCTCTGGTTTGCTTCAGTTCTTGCCTCAAGACATTTCAAGACTAACATCTATCATCTAATACTCTATTAACCAAAACTCACATGACTATAAATCCTCTCTTTAAACTCAAAACTCTGGATCTGTCTATTCCCATACCATACTGCATTATCCAGTCTTTTTTGGTTTCTACTGCTTGATATTCAAGCCCTTGAAAACTTACTTTTTCCTTCAAAATTTAACAATACTCATCAATAAAAAGGTTTTCAAATAATGAATGTGCATGTTTATCTGTGAGTGTGTGCTAGTAGAAATACAAACATTAGTAATTATGAGGTAAAATGAAATTCTAATATACATTTTAAGTGGTGAAATTTTCTTTGGGCAAATGGGAATTATCAATAAATTATATTTTCATGATAACCAAGAATGCTCGGTATACAAGCTTGCATTCACTGTTGTTTTTCATCCTCAACATAAGCTCCTTCACTGCTGTGGTTATGATCTGCTACCTCTCTGTAGAGATTTTGCCTGCTTTTCATTCAGGAAACAGAGCAACTGTCCTTGAAATCTGAATGCTTC
The DNA here is from genome assembly GCF_049852395.1 of Peromyscus maniculatus bairdii. Classification (NCBI taxonomy): domain Eukaryota; kingdom Metazoa; phylum Chordata; class Mammalia; order Rodentia; family Cricetidae; genus Peromyscus; species Peromyscus maniculatus. The sequence goes on from NC_134869.1 coordinate 30,768,724, forward strand.
TTAAGCAGCTGAAACTGTGTAGCTACCTGGTGTTGGGACAGCAAACTTTTCAATGACATCTCATACCTGGGTCTCAATTAGCCTTCATGAGTTCAAACTAAGGAAGCATGACAAAAGTTTATTTGGCATGTGCAGAAAGAATTTCAATGGACTATATCTGCTAATTTGAAAATGCAACTCATTACATTTTTGGATGTACATCATTACCTACATCTCCATATACAGCTTCTTTATAGGACTTCAAAAATATGTTTGTTGTTGTGGTGAGTATACTCTATTTTTGTATTACTTTATACACTTGCACTTAAATTTATTTTAAAAATTAATGGACGATCCTATAGCCATTGACTGTTTTGAATACAAGCAATTTTTGTCAATGCAGGGCAAAGATTTTTGTTTTAGCATATTTAAATATTTTTCTCTGAACTAAAAACAGTACTTGTATTTTTGTTAAGCTATACTTTATCACTTTTTTATATTTAAATTTGTTGATTTGCAAGTATATATGTGTGTTACCACACACATATACCTATATCTTGGTGTTCTTATGGAGTTCAAAGGACAAACTGAGGAAGTTTTTTGTTAGGTCATTTGAGTCCTAGAGATTGAATTTAGGTAATTAGACTTGGTTGCAAGTGCCTTTACCCACTGAGAAATCTTGCCACAGCAAGGTATACTTTAAAAAATTATTTTATTTTAATTAAAATTATAATTGCCTTATTTCACCTTTTTCTTGATGTCCTTTCCATCTCTCCCATGTGCACATCACTCCCTCTCAAATTCATGGTCTTTTCAAAAAATTATTATTATTATATTTATAAAAACATAAAAATATAAATACAACCAGCTGAGTTTATTTATTGTTGCTTTTATGTATATGATTTTGGGTATTAAGAAATGTTTGTGTTTCTCATTATTGATTTTATTTTAAGATTTCTCTCATATTGCAGTACTTTTCTAAATTCTCTATCAGTAGTATTATGGTACTATTAGTTTTCTATTGCTGTGCTAAGAGACCATGACTGTGTGATATCCCCATACATTTTGGCCATTTGAATATGTGATCCCCAGTTAGTGGCTATTTGGAGAGGATTAGATAGTGTGGCTTTGCTTCAGAAATGAGCTTCCTGGGGGTGTGCTTTAAGGTTTCAGAAGTCTGCACCATTTTGAGTTAGCCCCTTCTGCTTCCTGTGTGTATTTTGTGATGTGAGTTCTAATCTGCTGCTCCAGCTGCCTGCCACCTAACCCTTCCATTATGAACTCTAACCCTCTTATGCTGGTTGAATAGTATGGTCTCCATAGACTAATGTGTTTGAATGCTTGGCCCATAGGGAGCGCCACTATTAGGAGATGTGACCTTTTGAAGGAGGTATGTCACTATGAGGGTGGGCTTTGAGGTCTCATATTCACTCAAATTAGACCCAGTATACAGTTAAAGCCTGTTGCCTGTGGATCAAGATGTAGAACTCGCAGCTCCTTCTCCAGCACCATGTCTGCTTGCACGTTGCCATGATGATAATGGACTAAACCTCTGAAACTGTAAGCCAGCCCCAATTAAATGTTTTTGTTTATAAGAGTTGGTGTGGTCATGGTGTCTCTTCACAGCAGTAGAAATCCTGAGACATCTCTGGAATCATAAGCTCCAAATAAACTATTTCTTTTCTTGTGGTGTTTTATTACAGCAATTAGAATGTAACTATCATAGAAATCATTACCAAGATCATGGTTACTGTTGTGACAGAACTGACCATGTGGACTTTTTTGAAAGAATGTAGAAGACTTTGGGATTATGGAGCCAAGGAATGGAATGTGGTGCATTGAATAAATACCTCCATAAGTTTTGGGCATTAGAATTCTTGCCTGTGAAGCATTGTATGCCATTCTTTATGGTAGCAAATGCAGTATTTTATTTTGTTTTAGGAGAAACTCAGCAAGGCCATGGCCACCAGGCCTCTAAAATTATAATGGAGGTGAACATTTCTGAAACATCATCTAGGGTTCATTTTCTATACCTTGAAGTACACAGCTTATCCTAGTTTTTTTAGTTTATCATGCTTAACCTGTCCAGTCAGTGTGATGCCCATTAACATAAAGGCAGAATGAGATATTCTATGGCCTATCTATACTGCACAGCCATTTCAGACCATACTATGGCATAACCCTAAGACAAAATCAGCAGTGGAAAATGAATGAACTCTTTGATACCATGTGCTTTTAACTGGAATATGCAGCATTTACTTGTGTCATATTTTTTAAAGAATACCTCAAGGAAAGTACCTCAAGGAAGGAAGGTCTTATTTTGACTCACAGAGTGATGGTGCAGTCTTCATTATGGTGGAGATATTAGAACATTGCATCCTGAGTGATGAAGGGGAGAGAGAGAGAGAGAGAGAGAGAGAGAGAGAGAGAGAGAGAGAGAGAGAGAGAGAGAGAGAGAGAGAGAGAGATGAATGCTGGTTCTCTTCTTAAATTTTCTTTGTATTCAGTTCAGGATCCTGCTCCATGGGACAATATGCCACATTTGGAGTAGCTTTTTCATTCCCATTTGGACCTTTCTGGAAATACTCTCACATACAGAGCAGAAGGTGTGTTTCCATGGTAATTCTGAATCCAGTCAAGTTAAAATTGGAGATAAATCATAGTAGAAGGGTGAAAATTATATTTACCCAATAAATGTCCACAAACTCTTTAATAATGAGGCTTTTATAATTTCCTGGAGTTATTGTACAAACTGATATAAACACTAAATTTTTATTAAACATGCATCTATTTTCTGTATTTATCTCATTTCCTTGGGGCTATTATCAGTGAATTAAACAGAGATATGCAATGGTACATGAAACTTGCATCATTAGTTTAGCAATGCTAATTTCAGCCATAACTCTGAGGATAAGATGTTGGTTTTCATGTGTTGTCAGGAAGTAGATGAATGGAGAGTGGACATTTTCAAAAGTTCCCAATGTGCCTTTCCTGATGGTTGTTACCCCAGTGCTGTGGACTCCCATGATCAAGGGTACCCAAATCTAGGTATTTTTCCAGGGACAGGGAAAATAACTGTGTCAGGTTCTGGTGTCCAAGGGACATACTGTAAGATGGAGTTGTTTTCCATAGGCTATCACTCTGACAAGGGGTTTGTAATGAACTACCATTTTAAGGCATTAAAATCAATAAAGAACCTTGGTCTATCCAATTGTCTTAAAAAATGGATATTTCATTGAAGTAGGAAACTAGAATAAATGTTTATAAATAGGTCTCTTTTATAGGTTGTGTTTGAAATGCCCCTCACAGCCTCATGTTTTTGGTCCATAGTTGGTGATGCTATTTAGGGAGGTTATAAAGTCTTTGATACATGAAGCCTATCTGGAAGAAATCAGCCTCTAAGAGCAGACCTTTGAAGACTGTACTCAACTCTTATTCTTTTATTTTTTATTTTTTGTTTGTTTGTTTGTCTTTTTCAAGACAGGGTTTCTCAGTGTAGTTTTGGTGCTTGTCCTGGATCTCACTCTGTAGACTAGGCTAGCCTTGAACTCACAGAGATCTTCCTGGCTCTGTCTCTTGAGTGCTGGGAATAAAGGCATGAGCCACTGCCAGCTGGCTTTATTCTTTTGGAAATTACAATTTAATTACAGCATTCCTCCCTTCAGACCCTCCCATATAGTCCTCTCTATTCATCTTCAAATTCGTGGCCTCTTTCTTTTCATCTGCCAGGATATGCCTGCAATGCACACTACCACAAGTCACTTCATAGCTTTTCACCATGACAGACTGTCTGTAGCCTTAAAAAAGAAAATTATATCTCCATTATGTTGATGTTTTCTGTAAACATAAGAAAAGTGACTCATAATATTCCCTCGGACAGTTTTCATTTCTTATTCTTGTTGTAGTGTTGCAGGATTGTTTTCTCCCAAGAACTGAATGGCTTTGTAGTTAATGGGTATCAGGTGTGCAAGTGGGCTCAAGTTTTGGAATGGAATATAAAACATGGTAATTTTTTTACTCTCACATGTGGTGGTATATTGTGTCCCCCAATATATTGTGCACCCTAGTAAAGCTTATCTGAAGATCAGAGGAAAAAGCTAGCTACCATAGTAAACACAGAGTTCAGGCTGTGGTAGCACATGCCCTTAATCCTAGGATTTGGGAGGCAGAGATTCATCCAGATCTCTGAGTTCAAGGCCTCACTGAGAACAGAGCCAGGCGTGGTGTCATACACCTTTAATCCCAGCACTAGTACCATAGAGGTCTGGAGGTCTGTACAGACAGATAGGAAATGATGTAGCTGGGCAGAGAGAGGAAGTGAGTGGGCAGAGCAGAGAAGGCATATAGGCATGAGTATACAGGAAGAGCTCTCTCTTTGGGCTAAGGATTTCTAGCAGTAAGAATGTGACTGGCTTCTTTCTGTTTGCCTGATCTCTAAGTTTTAACCCCAATATCTGGCTCCAGGTTTTTTATTAATAAGATTGTTTAGCAATTTGTCTTACACTCACAACCCTCAGTCTTCTGTTTTTCCCTTTTTACTCCATTTCCATTCTTAAAGTCTTCATTAGTTGCCATTTATTTTATTTCTTGGGTTATCTTCACAGCTCCCTGCATGCTGCTGCCTCTTACTGTTGTTCCAACACCACTGGCAGTTATAATATTCACAGTTTCTATACTTCTTGTGTTTAAGCATGGCCTCTCAAATGGATTAGATAAAGTTTGATTATCTTAGACTTCTGGTAGCCTCTCTACATTCTTTCTTGGACTGCAGAGGAAATCCATGGACGAGTCTCTTAGTGGTTACTGGTATACCCACAACTATCAAGTTCCTGAAAAGTTTGTGAATGGTGTGATTTCTGGATCCTCTGAGTGGTTATCCACCTTTACACCAAATTTAACTCATCCATGTTTCTAGTTTTCTTGTCTTTTTTTTTATATCCCTTTCTAGTATAACTCTAATATATCCACTTTACCAGAAATGGCTATTATCATTTTCATTCTCTCCCCCAACTTTAGGCTTCTATAGTTACCCCAGCTATTCTCTTTTTTTTCCATTTGATGATGTCATTGGTAACGTACTGACTCGCACATCACCCTAAAAATGCCCTACTATACAAAACATTTAAGGCCAGCCTGGCCTGTCAAAAGAAGAAAGAGAAAACAAAACCAAAAAGAAACATCTCTATGGATTATTCTAAGCAGCTCAGAGTTTCTGTTCTAACACAGAATCAACTCACTCTTCCTGGAAATACAATATATTCTACTGTGTTCAAATAGGCACTTGGAGCCTTGCCTCCTCTTCTAGGTACAAGCTGAGGCCCCAATAATGTCTCATTCTCAGCATATATGATATTGGAATGTATTGTGTTCTTTGGTATTGAACCCAAGGTCTTGTGCATGCCAAGCAAACACTCCATCAATTGAGCAGAATCCCTAGTCATCCATCTTGATCTAAACATATTTAGATCTCAGGTTTTCTCATATATCTGATTGACCCACTCATAGTTACCTTGATTAAGCATTCAAGCCCTCACAAACTCTGTGATTTCAACAACTAGTTCTTCAGACTCCTGCACCACTCTGTGCCTTCTTCTACAGCAGATCATAAGTCATTCTATCACAAAGGCTCTGACTTTCTCATTCACTAATTACTAACACATTGTGGGCTCCACTTTTCATTCTTTCTGTAGGACATCAATAGAGTTTAGCTATGTTCAGCCAACTCTACTCTCTTTGTAGTTATTTCCCCCAACATTTTTAAAGGCTTGCATCATGACATCAAAGCATGCTTGTGCTTTACAGCAAGTGTTTCTTCTTTATTGCCTTCACTTCTCTCTTCTTAATTTCCTTCATTTGTTCCTTGCTTGCTTGCTTCCTGTTTTCCTTTTAGAAATTATAGATAATGATTTTTAGTAATTGTACCAGCCCTTTGCACCAGGAAATATTCACTTAGCATTTATCAACAGACTGACAGTCTCTTCACCTGTTGGGTACTATCATTCTCAATCTCTGTCATTGATTGCATTTTATTACATCACCCTACTTGTCCTACAACTAAGTCTAACAAGAAGACGACATCCTGATGGGTTTACCAGGCAAGGATGCAATAGTGGAAATGTTCCTATAACAGAAAATGGGGGAAAGTTGGAAAAAGCCAGGGGATGGAATTCTGATTCCCCAAATAATGATAACCTAAGAAGTATCAGCAATATCATCCCATTGCCCTAGAGTCAAACATCACTGTCATAATAGACATGTCTTTCAAGAATCATCCTGTGTCAGGATCCTTGTATACTTGATCATTGTCAAGGGTAGTCAATTAGAATAGGGCCTTAATGGTAATGAAAATACTGTGGTGGATTCAGAGTGCAATAACAATGCTTTGCATGGGCAAAGTACCAGAGTGGAGATCTGCAATGTTTCATCATGACTACAATATCAGGAGAATAAAAATATCTTATTAGGTTTGGGTAAGGGAGGAAGGGGCTGAAAATTTGACTGTGCTCCTGTGCTGTGCCATTGTTGTAGTCATTCCCATGAACGACTTCTGTATTAGTTACTTTTTCTGTTGCTATGATAAAGCATCATGAGCAAAGTAACTTAAGAAATAAATTACCTCTATGGCTTATGATTCCAGAAGAATAAAAGTCCATGATGATAGAGTGGAGGCATGGTGGCTAGAGCAGGAAGATGGGAGTTCATATTTTGAAGCATAAGAGAGTGTGAAGTCTAAAATTATCAAAACCTACTACTCTGTGGTGATATATTGTGTCCTCCAATATATTGTGCATCCTAATAAACTTATCTGGGGTCAGAGAACAGAAGAGCCACTAGATATAGAGGCCAGAAAATGGTGGCACACACACTTTCAATCCTAGCCTTCTGGAGGCAGAGATCCATCCCGATCTCTGTGAGTTCAAAGCCACACTGGAAACATCCAGGCATGGTGCCACACAGCCTTTAATCCCAGGAAGTGATGACAGGAAGCAGAAAGGTATATAAGGCATGAGGACCAGGAACTAGAGCCTGGTTAAGCTTTTAGGCTTTTAGCAGCAGTTCGGCTGAGATCCATTCGGATGAGGGCACAAAGTCTTCCAGTTTGAGGAAACAAAATCAGCTGAGGAATTGGTGAGGTGAGATTAGCTGTGCCTGGTTCTGTTTCTCTGATCTTTCAGTATTCACCCCAATAACTGGCTCCGGGTTTGTTTTATCAATAAGACCTTTTAAGATTTGTGCTACACTACCACTAGCAACATTCCTCTCCAACAAAGCAACACCTCCTAACCCTCTCCATATAGCACAACCAACTGGTGGTGTGTGTACAGTAGCAAGTGTGAAAATGCTTGAGAATGTGAGGGACAGTTTTATTTCAACCACTCCACCTTTTAAACTTCCAGAGAGTTGCTGCTGTTATATCTGCCAGTGTTCTTCCTGGATCTATTATCCACACTGCATTTCCATACTAAAACTGATAATGTTTTTAGTTGCCAAGTCTCTGTTTCATAGATGTGAATTCTGAGAATCTAAATTCCTTATTTTTTTTCTCTTTGCTGTATACTTCAGTCTCAGTGATTTTTTTTTAAGTTTAAGTTTTTAATTTAAATAGAATTGTATCGTTGTTCTTACTCCATTTACTTTCTTCAGCCCCTCCCAGGTACCCTCTGTCCAGTGTCTTCCATACCCTACTCCTAATTTGACACTCTTTTTCTTTGATTATTATTGCTACATATATGCGTGCGTGCATGCGTGCGTGCGTGCGTGCGTGCGTGCGTGTGTGTGTGTGTGTGTGTGTGTGTGTGTGTGTGTCTGCAGGTACACACAAACAAATACACATTAAGACAACCTACTGAGACCTTTTTTGTTTGTGTGGATATGGTTTCAGGGCTGACCACTATGCACAACAAATAAGTCTCATCCCTGGGAAAAGCTAATTCTCCTCCTCCCAGCAGTCATTAGTTGCCAGTAGCTTTTTGTCCAAGGGTGGGCCCCTGTGAAACTTTTTTTCCTTCCGTGTTAACATATTTATTGATATGCATCCATTTCTAGGAGACACTATGTCGGAAGCAGACTTTTTGATATTCTGGCTCTTAAAATTCCTCTTGTCCCTCTACTGCAATGTCTCTTGAACTATAGATGCAGGAGCTGTGATGGAGATGTATTCCATTGGGTCTGGGCTCCCCACGATCCATTGACCTACTAATTGTGCTCATTTGTGGTTTTCTGTGATTGTTTTTGTTCACTCGAAAGTGATGCTGGTTTCCTGAAAAATGGCAGCTACACTTATCTGTATGTATAAAGGTAAGATTTACTACAAAGTGGCAGCAGTTGATTCTTTTCTAAGGCCCATGACCCGTTTACTGCTAAGTTTGCTGGTACTAGGCATGATTTCTGTCCTGTTGAGTGGGCCGTGAGTCCAATTAGATAGCAGTTGGTTACCACCACCATGAGTGCCAACAAGTGTAACTTTATGTATACAGTGCCATGATGGTTGTTGTTGTGGTTCATAGATGTTGCCACTGGATAGGACTGTTTAATTGCTTATCTCCCTTGGAAGCTTCATAGTATTTTCTGGAACCATGAAAGTTAGACCACAGGAAAAAGGGCTCTCAGGTCAGATCCAGCCAGCATCATCGAAGTCCTGTATTCTAAGTGTGCAGTGTCTTCAGCAATGGGAACCAACACTCATCCCCTGAGAGGTAACCAAGGACTATATTGATAATCTATAGTGTAAGTCACCTAGTCCAACCATTTGAAAGGAGGTTGTTGCGCCTAGTACTGGTAACTAATTTTTGTTAGTTTATCATTCTTGGGGGGAGCATTGTTAGCCCAAGTGACTTAACCTCATATGTGTGTGTATGTGATATATGAGATATACATATATAGTGCAAATTTTACGTAAATAAAAATATGTTTCTTTGAGGCTTTATCAAGCAACTTAAATATGTTTAGTTCCCTAGTCCCTCCTACTTCTGTATTGACCTTCCTCTTCCCAACTCAGTTGGTGTTCCCTCCCCATTATTCTGTGTTCCACTTCATACCACTTGTAATCACTATTCATTTCTCCCCTAGCAGTCTTATCATAATTTTTTAATCCAGCTTGTGCTACAACCTGAGGTTTGCTGCTCTAGGATTGATATTGGCCCAGTTCTCTAATTGCAAAGGAATTCTTGACCCAGAAAATGGGAAGAATTTGTCACCTTTGCTTGCTTTAAAGCTGATTTGTGATCTTTTAACAAGGGTCATAGTTGGCTCCGTGTAAAGGTGGGACATTTTTCTCTGCTGTTTCGGAATCATAATTTCACCATTTAGTAATAATATAAAAACAGAAAAGAGTATCTTCTTTGTCACACATATATTCATATGTGTGTTATTAATTAATATAGTGTGACACCATTACACTTTTCTTGAATGTCAATGCTAGTAATGACCTTTGTGGGATTGGAAACTGTTTACAGATATATTTTTTTAAGTCCTTGAAGTCTCAATCTAAACTACCTATTTATTTATTCTTAGTGACAAAAGCAGTTTAAAATATGAACAAGAAATATCATTCCTGAAGCATATTTGGCAATTAAAGATTTATTCATCCATTTCCTTATAGAAAATATGTTAAGGTTTAGTTTATATTAACTCTATGAATGTTACTGAGGATGTTTAGTGTATGAAAAAAAGTATTTTAGGAGAGTAAAAGGGCAACTTTTACTCTGGTCTCAGAATGAGGAGGGATATTTCTTCCATTGAAAAACTGGTCCTTTTAATCTTAGGACACCATGAAATATGTAACTGAATTAATGCAATTCTCTGGAAACTTAGAGCCAATTTGTGAACCTTCTCTAATGCTAAATGTGTTTTAAACTCATTCTGGATCCATTTCATTTCCTCATTTCTCTGGAATCATTATCTTAGTTTGATAGCATTATTTCAGTTAGCATTAAGTTCAGAATTGTTTTCTGAGTATATAGTAACACTCATACAATGCAGTATGTAGAATGCATGTATGTAGTGAAATTTGGTTGTGTCTATTACCAGAAAACTTGGAACATATAGTTGCTGATGTTCTTCTCAAATTTCTTACAGAGTCAGAGTAATCCTGTGAAATGTTACTTCATAAAAATGTTTGATTTTCTTTGGCATTTTAACATAGAGGATTTTTTGATGCTTTTCCACTTCAGCAGGATTAAGGAGCATAGTGGCTTTCAACTCACTTTTGAGGCTTAAAACCTTTCACAGATGAATGACTTCTCAGTGAAACCTCAAATGTCTACCTTACTTGATACTTCCTTTATTAATTTCACATGTAATATACTTATTATTGAATTACTCCATTTGTTTTTCCATAAGCTAAGAATGATTAATGTTAATGTTAAAAATTCATCTTTGCTACTTATGCTTTATGATTTCAAATCTTGTTGATGAAACAAGTTCAGCTATTAAAAGGTGACTATCATTGTCATCAATTAGAACTCTTGGGTAGTTTCGTGATGAAATGACAACTCACACTGTTTCAAGATTTGTAGTTTCTCCCTCAACACTCTCCATTGCATTCTTCGGGTGCCAATACAGCTCTTCTTGGCTCACTCTCAGATGTTCACACCCTTCCTCTTTGGGAAATTTCTCCTTGAACCTCACGTTACTATTCTCTTCTCTTTAGTCACTTTATTGGAATTAAACATCTTAAGAATATATTCTTTGAACACCTCACTTTATTGGAATTAAACATCTTAAGAATATATTCTTTGAACACTCTGTGTTCTTGCCTGCCAATGATATCACATCCTAATTTTGTTATTTTATATAACTCTCTAAGCTAACTGGTTTATTCCTTAATTTTTTTGTTTTCTTTGGGTTCCTTTGGATGTTAGCTCCTCCTAGGACGGAGCAGACATATCTTGTTGAGTTCCTTATCTGTGTTTCTGTGACAGATCTGGTACACAGCATACTCATAACCAACACATTTTATTTTAGTGAACTAAGTGAAGGCCAATTTTCCTGACTTATTGAAGCAATGCTTGACATAAATCTGCTTGTACTTTGCCAAGCTGGTGAGTGGATGTCCTGTGAAAAATCTTTACTCTTCTTTGCAGTGAGCAAGGCCAGCAAGATCAATAGGTTCTACATTCCCTGACAATGAAATTTTCCTTGGAAAAATCTGGAAACATTTATTCATTTTATTAGAAGGGCTCAAGTCTGATGAATAGTATATTTTTAATTATTGCTTTTTAATGTGCCAAAAATCACTCAATATGTGCTCCCTATATGCTCACTATGCGCTCCCTACATGAGTCTAATTTGAAATTACATAAATTTGCTTGCCTACATTGTTATAAACTTACTTGCAAATGCAGCAACCCATGAGTTCTAGGGGTCTGTAGTGTTTTTATTGAAAAATTGTTATAGATTTTGTTCAAGATCATGAGGAATAAGTCCCCCAAAAAATCGGCAAGAGAAAACCATATGAACCAAGTTGACATTACACACCCAGCACCTTTTTCTCATTCACCTCTAAAACAAACTTTTGTTTGCATGGGCAGTCCTCCAGGAAGTTCTCATATTAGCTCCAGTTTGCAAATAAGGAATAGAGACAAAGAGAACAGAAGCTATGCAATGGGAATTTGAATCCAGGTAACCTGACAGACAACTTGTGTCCTTCTAAAAGGGAAAAGGAGGCAATATTTGTCACCTGCAGCAGAAGAGGCCAGTGGATACTGCTCTGCATACCTTTTACATCACAGCCTGCCAGGCTCTTGCCCTGGGAAACAGGATCGCCAACTCAGCTAAAATTCGACCCACGTTATTTTTAGTCTTTCCTTTTAGTCTTTCTGTAAGCCTATTTATTTTTAATTTGCAGTTTTAATTATAAAACCATTTACACACTATACAACTTTATAAAAATACACAGATCAAACCCACAAAATCCCCTTTAATCGTCCCATGCCACATGATTGTTGTTTTTCCTTTAGTGTCTCATAATGTTTTCTCTTCATAGTTATCTGCATTGTGCTGACATCTCATGTCCACTTCCTTGGGTCTTATAGAAGTATATAGTGAGACTGGATTACATTTACAAGAGACTTAGTTGTCAGTTGGACAGAAAGGGGGAGTATCTGAGATCTACATTATATCTTGAATCCTTAACTTTCCATGTATCTGTATTTACACGAAGGGACTTTGAAGAGATGGTCAAGAGTCAAAGGAAGACATAAATATGGGGTACAACACGACAGGACTGGTGTTCCTGTGAGGAGAGGAAGAGACACGAAGACATTCTCTCTCTTTTTGCATGTCTTCGTGTCTCTTCTTCTCCTTACAGGAACACCAGTACGGACACAAGGTGCCAAGTAAAACGCAGTAAGAAAATGCTAACTAGAAACAAACTCTGCAAAGCACTTTGAACCTTGCCATTCTAATCCTCAGAATGGTAAGCCAATGATTAGCTGTTGCTTAAGCTGCCCAATGTGGTATCATTTTATGGTTGCCCAATAGACAAAAAGTGGGAGCCAGTTGCCAACAGGTTGACAACCAAAGGCACTACTAGAGGTGTCTACTGATTATGCTACCTGAAGAAGAGAGGCAAGGGAAACACATATTTTAAAGGCTGACACATCATCTCACTACTCATTAGGCAGGGAATTTTGGAAAGGAATTTGTTGAAACAGAGGAAAGCACTATAAAATTCTAATAGAATGCATTTTCTATTCAAATTCTTAATTAACAACTAGATATTTAAATTAAGTAGGCTAGCAACATGGATAGCCAATGTACCTTTGTTCTTAGAGCTTCCAGTATGTAGAAATTCAATACAGAAATTTTGCAAGAAGATAGTCACACTCAATTCCAACGGTATTTGAAATGTCTCTGGTAAAAATAATAAGTTGAGAAATTTTGAATATGGTCTTATAGTATATTCCTTAATTCTTTAGCACAAGTAATATGGATAGGATGCTTATAAAATTTCAAAATAAGGATAATTTTATACTTTTTCAAAGTAGACAGTTCCAAGTCCTATTTTATTGTGTACCTATTATATTTGTATCTACCAGATCTCCAGGTTCCTGTCCTGCTTGAGTTTTTGTTCTGACTTTCTTTAGCAATGAACAGTGTTGTGGAAGTGTAATCAGAATAAAGCCTTTCCTCTTCAACTTGGTCTTTGGCCAAGGTGTTTCATTACAGTAATAGAAACCCTAAGACATTTACCTACCTATATTATATTTTTATAATGTGTTCTATGTTCTAGTATGGAAAGGCACATAAAACAATAATAGTATGATGGAATTGGGTGGAGGATACCAGGATTACAAGGTCCTCTGAATCCAGTGTGCATATTTATTATAACTATTACCTTAATATCTTTATGAGACTCCTAACTGTGATAACAGGTGGGTCTCTGTCTTTTGAACCTGCTCTTGGGACTCATTTCCTTCTATCAGGTTTTCCTATCCACCTTCAATATGATAGATTTTGCTTCATCTTATTATATTTTATTTTATCATGTTTAGATGATATCTTAAAGGTCCATTCTTTTCTAATCAGAGACAGCAAAGGAGGGAAAGGGGGACGGGAGGGGAGGAGCAGATGGTATAGAAGGAGGGGAAATTATAATCAGCATATTTTGTATTAGAAAAGAATCTATTTTCAATGAAATGAAAAAGGGGGGAGAAAGACATCTATATAATATGAAATTAAAATCAAACTTTTCAATAAAACAATATAACTGTGATGAAATTATCTTTAATACTTACCCAAGACATTTTAGTGTTTCAAGGTATTAGTATTCTTTTTACACTGACAAAGTTTTTTGGTGTGGGAAACCACTGAGTAGCATGTCTCTGAGTCTTCATGTATCTCTCTTTCTGTGTGTGTCTATGTGTACACTATTGAATATAATCATTATGTTTCTTGCTATCGAATTCAGTTTTTAAACTACACCCACGCTAAAGTTTCTTCTGTATTAAACTGCTAATCCTCATGAAGGAATGCCTTTTCTTTCCATAAAGAGATTGAATATAGTCATATTGAAGTTGATTCTCAAGCCTCCTCAGCTACATTCAAAAAACATATGCGCATATAAGCAAGCATCATTTTTTTCTGTTGTCAAGCTCAAGGACAACAGCACTGGATGATTTCTATGTCTTATGATATTAAATGCATACATTCTTCTGTTGCAGCTGCCTAGCAACATGTTGTATTCAAAAGTTTCTCCAGAAGTCAAAGTGGAATTGAACTAAACAGAAAAAAATTTTACCTTATGAAGTCAGGATACACTGAACTTTAAAAATACACTGTGCCAAACTTCTGTTAAGATACTCTCATATTAAAAACCTGTGAAATACAGAGGAATGGGGGAAGTGATGACATATAGGTAAATAGGTGAAGACAAAACTGCTTTATTAGTATACATGTACTTTTAAAAAGATTGTGCAATTATATAAGGCAATTGCTTTGAGTACTTACTACAATAAAGTGAGATAACTTAGTGATTGCATAACAATATATCCACATTAAAAATACACTGTGGGATATTGGAAAGTCTGCTTTTAATAGATTTAAAATGTCTACCTCATAATTAGTTATATATGTTAAAATATTTAAAAATTGCTCCATCTCTTCTCAAGTGACATAATATAAGGACTCTGAACAGTTTATGGCATAAGATTCACGACCCCATGACAATGAACTCAGAAGCACAGTGAGATGTTTATTATCTTTATTTATTATATACTTTAACTTCTATTTTGAATATTATATCAGGGTAAACATTTTATGAATTTATATAATCTTGTTTACATCATGATACTTCCTGATTGAGAAAATATTTGGCCAGAAACAAAGAAACACTCAGTTTAGGGAAGGTATGAACAGGGCATGTGCTACTCAATACTTTGATGTTTTATCTTTTTCAATCAGCAAAAATGAATGCATTGTTTATTGTTTATTGCCTTTTGCTACAGGTCTTATCAAATTGCTATTTTATTCTTATTTCCTAAACACTACCACTATTGACTCACATTTTGTAAATTTTCACTCTTAACTGGTACTAACATTACTGTTGTAAAGCAATGCCTGAGTGTGACTCTAACATAGAAAACTGCATAATTATGTAGTTAAAGTTAAAATGAGGTTTATTTGACTTGAATAGACAGTGATCCACATCTTAATGACACAAAAAAACCACAAAGCACTTCAACATCAAGCATTATTGCCTGAGCATTACACTTGTGCATCATATGACAACTTACTGTTTTCCTAAATAATTAATCCAAATATTAGTCCAATAAATTCTACAGACAAAATAATGACAATGACAAACTTGTCTGCATTATTGTAAAGAGCTAGACATTTTCAGAATATTCCGTGACTCTTTTGACTTCATCTACTTCAAGCCCAAATTTCCTACTTCACTACCCTTGGAAGAGTATTCCAAGATAAACTCTTATTTTGTCTTCTATTGTAAGTTTTGCATGGAAAAAGTTCTTATGTGTCTGTGCCATAGCTGAGTTCAATATTCCAGGCTAGAAGTTCACAATGTGTCTTGAATTGGGTGGTGTTATAGACCCAACTCCTCACAGTGATTGCTGCAAAGATTGCCAGGCTCACCCTATGGTCAGGTAGCCTCTGAAGAAATAGATGGTCAGAGTGTTCACAGACAAATAATTCAAGTCTTTTTCCTGTGATCACAAAGGACTCTGTTTACAACCAATAATATGAAATTTAGGTCTTCTGTAGCTGGAGAGTTTCTCTCCAGCTCCCGACAAGCCCTGGCAGTCCTGCAGCCCATTTATAAAATAAACTCATAGACTCTTATATTATTTAAACTGTTTGGCCTAATGGCTCAGGCTTCTAGCTATCTAGTTCTTATATCTTAAATCAACCCATTTCTATTAATCTATAAGTGGCCACATGGCTTGTGGCTTACCAGTATCTTTTACATGTTGCTTGTCATGGCAACAGCTGGCAGTGTCTCTCTGCCTCGCCTTCCACTTCCCAGAATTCTCCTCTCTCCTTGTCCCACCTATACTTCCTGCCTGGCTACTGGCCAATCAGTGTGTTATTTATTAACCAATCAGAACAACACATTTAGCATACAGAATATCCTACAGCAATCTTCTTTGGGTTAAATACTAAGAACAGTTTTGTTCACTAGTTTTCTAGTGAAAACTACATTTATTATGGAACAATAAAAAGTAAAGTCTAAGTGATACTTTCCATTTATTTATTTTTCCAGAAATGTCTGTAAAATGCAGTTTTCAGAGCAAGTTCTTTGACCCAGAACATATGAATGACTTCTTGATTAGAAAGATGCAAGACTTATAACTGAAACTAGTTAAAAAGTTTTATGCACCAGCACACTAACACAGATAAGGCATAGCTGAAATTTTAATTAGTAGTAATCAAATTATAATTGAGATTTGCTTATTATTTCATATGCAACCCTCTACTTTATCTGAACATATACACATCCACACATTTACACAATCATTCAAAAAGCATTAAAAATAATTGTTTTGTAATGTTATGGACTTGTCTTTGAAAAAGTCAGATGCACTGCTGTGGACCTTGCATGCTCCCACTGTAGGGATAGCTCCATATTTAAAAATTGCTTTACAATGTTGCTTAGCAACAATCTGGTCATTTAATTCAAAAGCTATTTCTAAACTTTTTTTTCTAAAAGAAAGAAGAAAGCTGTGGAAAAGAAATCAAATACTCTGATTTTCATTTTTCACTGAAAATGCAGCAGTTGTGTGATTTGTGTGAAGGTACCAGTTTTAACATCTTGGAAATCACATTGTTCCTTGTGATGTTTAAGTCCTTTCATTGAAGGCATTAATAACAATGAAGTCAATTGTTCTTTGACCTGCTTATTTAGTTGTTTAAGAGAATATTCAACTTATGAAAACCTTCAGTACCTGTGGGAGCTAATCTTTTAAGAAAAGCCTGATTAAAATGCAGTCTTTGGTTCTTATAATGACTTAAGAAGAGAAGATTAAGGGCTTAATATTTAGGTTGCACAAACAAATACAGTAAGCACAGTGCCTATACATCTTTCATATGCACTGAATACATTCTGTTTGGTGTCAGATTTTTGTATATAATTGATAAATTGCATTGTTGTGTGTGGTGGTAAAACATGATATACATCTTATTTATCTTTGAGTTTCTTATATCTAGGATATAAGAATTCTATATAACAGGAAATTCATAAATATTTGCAAGTTAAATATATTAATAATAGTGATAATCATAATATCTGGAGTAGTTATGTTATAATATATTTTTTCAAGTATTGTTTTTTAATTGTAAAGAAAATTACTATTAATTGTTTCTCCAGGACAGGATAGAAGTCTTAAATTACAGCACCATTAAGCAGGAACTGAAATGAGTTGTAAAATATTATTATTTTTATGCAGTGATAAGTAAATTAAATGTTTATATTCTAAAGAATTGATTGGGCTAAGAGTTGTTTTTCAGAAATGTAGATTTCAGGGCACATCAGGAACAGATAGTTGTACCTAAAGTGGCAATGTCTCTGTGTTATATCTGTTCTCTGGTAAGTTTTCCCTTTCAGAAATCTCTTCTCTGTTATTTGTGGAGGCCCACAATGGTTTCCTAGTGAGATGAGCTTGCTTTACCCAGCAGAGCTGCATTAGAGGACTGCTTGACCATGGGCATGGTTACTGAAAGGATAATAATCAGAACAGTTACTGTGTGATTGGAAGGGTCTACACTTGGTTGAGCTGGGGGAGGTCTTTTGCTCCACTCCTTGGCATTCCTATAAATAGCCCTTTAGTAGAGGTGGGCAGGGCCAGTGGATAAGGATCCAGGCCCTCACAAGGCTATCCTGTATTTCTATCTGTTTTTCTCCCCTCTATCCTTCTATCTAATATCTCTTATCCTTCTCTCTTCAAGAGTAGCATGTTGTAAAATGTAGGAGCTGGCCTCCCAGCTGGGCTTTCACAGTTCTTCCCAGTTCATTGGTGAAAGATGGGATACCTGTGCCATGAATACAGGGATGGGAAGCTAATCAACTCTTCTTTTTGACAATGGACTTCCTTCCTTCATATAAGGTTATCAGTTTAGTAACATATGACTCAATGAATGATACAAATGCTAGCCATAGGTCTTCTTTTTGAAGTTGGTGAAAAAGGTGTTCTTTGTGTTGGCATTACTGGACTTTTAGACTTAAATCTAGAATTGCTGTGGCCATTAATTTTTAATCAATATCTTTCTGAGAATGTAGCTAATTTAAAAGAAACAATGTCAGCTGAACACCCCAGAATAAGTACTCTAAGCAACATCCACCAGTAGATGCATCTTATTGGGTGAAAGGTTGAGGAGAAAGATGGATATTGGTGCAGCCTCAGAGTGTCAAGAAGAAAATGCTAAATTTTCAATGTAGAAACTGGTAGGGGAACCATAATCTATTTGTTATTGTCAGGAATATCGAATATATGATATTCATATTTCATCCTTATTTTTATGAACTTATGGGGGAAAGTTATAACTGCTGTTTATTACTGTCAAAAGTACATGATTACAAGATCAAAATAAAAAAAATCATCACATAAACTTAAATCAAGACACGTCTCTGAAATGACTAATAGTTTTAGCCATCAGTGGTGCCAAACTTTAAGATACAAAGCTCCTGGACTTTCCTCAAATAGAAAGAGACAAATAGAGAACAATTAAATTAACTAAAAGCAATGCAGCCCCTTCCAGTCTTTGGGGATGGGCAAAGTGTTAAGGGAGTAAAAGATAATACAATTCAAGCATGGTTTAATTAATAATACTAAATCAGTGTTATATAATTGACTTGGAATATTGCACTATGGCACTATATATTTTTAACATTACAAAAAACAAAGGATGCATGTATGAAACATCTGTAATATTGTCCCATTGTTTTTGGTACTCTAAAATTATTTCAAAGTAAAAAGCTAAAAAGGAAAGCAAAAATAGAAATAGATATTGAATGTTCTTTATGCTTTACTTCTGCCACATAAAATATCCAATGACAAGATTTTCAGGCACATAGATGGAGGATTCTTTAGTTATTTTAGTTAGATTCCCCCACTTCCAAGGAAGAGACACATGACATATATCTACAGGTACTTTTCCAATTGAGCTCCTTGTGGTCTGCCTAGAGAACATCTTATGACCAATGAGATATCTCTCATAAACAAATACAATGGATAAATTTTATAACAAGGCAATTCTATTCTTTTTAGCAAATTTGTATGAGTACCTTTTGTGCTGGATAGTTTTATGTCAACTTGACACAAGCTAAAGTCATGTTAGAAGAGGGACTCTCACAGAATAAAATGCTTCCATAAGAAAGATTAGGCTGTAGCCTGGCCTATAGACCTTTTTCTTAATCAGTGATTGATGGGGGAGGGAGGTCCAGCTCATTGTGGGTGGCATCATCCCTGTCCAGGTGGTCTCAGACTCTGAGGGAAAACAAGCTAAGCAAGCCAGCAATCAACACTCTTCCATGGCCTCTGCATCAGCTCCTGCCTCAGGTTCCAGCCCTCACTCTTTTTGATGATATGGAATTGTGAGCAAAATAATTCCTTTCTTCCCTAGGTTGATTTTGGTCATGGTTTCATCACATCAGTAGTAACCCTAGCTATGTCACCATGCTATACTACACTACTTCCCTGTTCTCTTCAAGTATAAAAAAGTGATTTTTCTGTTGTTTCAATCACTTCTGTGACTTCCAGTTGGCACTAAGAATGCAAATATGTTGGATAATACACACATAATCTTATATAATAGTGTGTTCTGTCTTTGTAATTGATGTGTGTGTGTGTGTGTGTGTGTGTGTGTGTGTGTGTGTGTGTGTGTGGTTTTACATTATTTGAGTTTTGCTAATCAGGTTTGTTTTTCAATTTCTGATTCTTTTATCTTATGTGGTTTTACACAACTTTTTGTTCTTAACTTCATGTATTAGCCCTTCTCCTCTAGTATGTGTTTCTCTGTAAGTGCTGGGAAGAACAGTCTTATTGAAATCATAACATAGGAGTCACCCTCTGAGTCTCAGTGTCATGACTGAAGTGTGTGGAATATTTGATATGCTTTTTTTTTTTCAGGAAGATTTTAGTGGTTTTGCTTCTTTGTACTCATAAGCCTGGGCTGTGTATTGGTGAACTTATTAAGGCCACCCCACGTACTTAAAAGGAAGATTTATTTAGTAGATAACTTACAAATGAAGGGATAGGTAGGTCGCAGGGTCTGGGGAAGGTGTATCGAAGTCCAGCGGTGTTCTCTGGAGCTCTGCTCAGTCAACCTCCACCGTCTAGGGTCCAGGAACAGAGAGAGCGCTGGCCCATCCAGATCTCAGGTCTCTCAGCACCTCCCTTGGCCCCACCTTGTAGGCGTGACAGTTGCCAAAGCCTCAATGGGGGTTGGAACTTCCAGATCAAAGCTGGAATGGCTACCCACTACATCTCTCCCTTTTTGTCTAAATAAGAAGGTTCTAACCTAATACAAGACTATATACAAAGGAATGGTTATCAAAAATTGTCCAGGAATAATGAGGGATAATCACCTAGATAAGATGAAACTACAACCAATGTGAACAATATCAAGCAAAAAACACATACTAAAATTCAGATAAGTATAGAGCATAGGTAAATGGCATGTTACAAAGATCATTCCAAAAGGTGTCCTTTCCTAAAGAACCTGAATCTAATACTTAATATGTTCTAAGATAATAGGAATAGGTGTCTTTAACTTGTATGTATGTATGTATGTATGTATGTATGTATGTATGTATGTATGTGCATGTCTATGCAAATGTGCCAGTTCCTCCTCTCAGTTGCCTTTGGAACTTCTCCCTGGCACAGGCTTTGGACTTGCAATTAGTCTGAGCTCATCACACTTTTCCTTGTGTCCCAGGTGCATCTATTATTACATTGTCTTTTTTTCTTCCTCCTTCAGTTCCGCAGCAGCTCTGCTCTGCTGTCAGCTCCTTGGCTTGGAATCAATTCCCTCCTCCTGCCAAGTTCCATAGATCCTACAAAGTGCTTCTGTAGTAGTAATGCTGTCACGTAATAGGAGAAAGCAGCACAGCTTCAGGCCTTTGCTATAAATAGCGTGGATCTTCTCAATGATCTCCCTCTGACTCTTTAATCAGACTGATGTAATGCCTACTAATTCATAAATTGAGGTTAGTGGTCATTCCCAAATTTTTACTCTAATGTGTCTACCCACACTCTAAGCAGGATGTAAGTTGGAGTCTTCTGGTGGCCTTATTGTTATTTATTTTTTTAAGAAGGGTCTCTCTACATAGCTCTGACTGTCTGGCTATCCTGGAGCTCACTATATAGACCATGCTAGCCTTGATCTCACAGAGATCCAATCACCTCTGCCTACCAATTGCTGGAATTAATGGCCTGAGCCACTACACCAGGCTACTTAGATCTGATGTTCACTAGCTGCACTTAGTTCAGAGTGCAGCTAGAGGGAAAATACATAGATGTAACATGAAACTTAGACAGTCTTATTAATAAAAACAAACCTGGAGCCAGGTATTGGGGTGAATGCTGAAAGATCAGAGAAGCAGAACAAGCCACAGCTATCTCACCTTGCCAATTCCTCAGCTGATCCTGTTTCCTCAGACTGGATGTCTCTCAGCTGAACTGTGCTGCTCAAAAGCTTAAAGGCGTAACCAGCTCTAGTCCCTGGTCCTCATGCCTTAAATACCTTTCTGCTTTCTGCCATCACTTTCTGGGATTAAAGGCATGAGTCACCATGCCTGGCTGTTTGTAGTATGGCCTTGAACTCACAGAAATTCAGATGGATCTCTGCCTTCAGAATGCTAGGATTAAAGGTGTGTGCTACCACTGCCTAACTTCTATGTTTAATATTGTGGCTGTTCTGTTCTCTGACCCCCAGATAAGTTTATTGGGGTGCACAATATATCAACCACATGTAGAGACACTGGACAGAACCTGAGCGTCAAGCCAGAAGAGGTTATTCTTTGTTTCAGCCAGGCCAGTATATTTTTGTGAGTTCATATTTATATTATCTTCCTTCTTCTGAAAATCTTTAAGCATGGATGTATTAATTCAAATTACAAATTGCCTTTGTTTTTAATATCTTAGCCATCTAGATTTTAGAGCCTAGAATAAGGTTTCTTTCTGGATCCACAACTTATTAGAGATGGAAAATGAACAAAGTTTTTCATTTCTGGGAATTTCTGTAAGGGTTTTGGAGCACAGAGATCTGTCATATACCATCATAACCACAATGATAACGTGTGGCAGAGGTTCCAGTCTTTCCTCCAGAGACACAAATGACATGATGTGGATACTTCCAATACACACTTAAAGTCTGCATGGTTTGTAGTCATCAGTTCAGCTCTGTATATGACATGAAGTTACTGTTTGGTCTCTATGGAACCAAACGTTAACTTTCCCTTCCATCTGTCATATTAAAAGCCCAATATCAAGACTGACCTGCTTTGGTGTTTGTTTATTTAATATTTTCAGATATAATGACTACAATAAACTGTACATATTTAAAATATTAAACTTACTGCATTGGTACTTATATAAGATTTAGCATAATCAAGATAATAAAAATTTTATCAACTCGATTCACTTCCTGGTAATTAATTATTGCAGTCCATCCTCTTTTTCCTTCTTCTCCAGCCACAGGCATCTAAAGATCTTGATTTTTAGTATAATCAATACTGATTATTTTAATTTACTGGAATTATAAGCAGATGAGACCAGGGACCAAGAATGTAGTATAAATGGTTTGATTTTTATACTATGTGATTATTTTGATATGCACCATTTCCTTGTATGTAGAAATTATTAATTACTTTAAAATTATACTGTATCTTTAGGCTTTTTTTATGTTCAAAACAACATTGAGCAAAAAATACAGAGGCTTTCTATGTCATCTTTGTCTGACATATACATAGATTCACCAGCTATTAACACCAACTCCCAGAGTGATAGCATCCCTGCACAGGATTTGTCTAAATTAACACATCCTCATCACCCACACTCCGTTGTTTACTCTAGTGTTCACTCTTGATGCTTGACAAGTTTTAATGGTGTGAATCCACCATTACAACATCATCCTGACTACTTTGCTAACGTTCCTTTATTCTTTCTATGAATCCTATCCTCAGTATTAACCAGTGCCAACTAATATTTTTATTACTAATTTATTACTAATATTTAAAACTATGTCAAGTTTTGCC